>NW_027465931.1:4222500-4505963 GCF_049634645.1 Pelodiscus sinensis
ACTCTTGAAGAGCATGAAGAGCGGTTGCTTAAAGTCCTTAATCGGTTGAAAGAAGAAGGCTTGAAACTATCCTTGGATAAGTGTAAATTCTGCCGCCCTTCAGTCTCCTATGTGGGACACATGGGGCCAGTGTAGACGTAGCCTTTTTCCGAAAGGGGCATGTTAATTTCAGAGATCGTAATAGGGAAATCCGCGGGGGATTTAAATATCCCCCGCGGCATTTAAATAAAAATGTCCGCCGCTTTTTTCCGGCTTTTAGAAAAGCCGGAAAAGAGCGTCTACACTGGCCCCGATCCTCCGGAAAAAGCGCCCTTTTCCGGAGGATCTTATTCCTACTTCGAAGTAGGAATAAGATCCTCCGGAAAAGGGCGCTTTTTCCGGAGGATCGGGGCCAGTGTAGACGCTCTTTTCTGGCTTTTCTACAAGCCGGAAAAAAGCGGCGGACATTTTTATTTAAATGCCGCGGGGGATATTTAAATCCCCCGCGGATTTCCCTATTACGATCTCTGAAATTAACATGCCCCTTTCGGAAAAGGGGCCAATGTAGACGAGCCCATAGTGTCAGAGCAAGGTATTGCCATGGACCCATCAAAAATTGAGGCTGTTTCCAGTTGGCACAGGCCTCAGAATCTAACTGCCCCATGTTCATTTTTGGGATTCTGTGGCATTTTGTGAAGGGATACTCCAGATTGATAGGACCACTGAATGAGTTGTTGCAGGGCTACCCACCACCGCCTTACAAAAATGGCTCAAGGCCTAAATATATTCCAACAGATAAAACCTATTTCCAACCTTCTGAGCCCTTTGGGGACCAATGGAATGAACACTGTGAAGAGGCTTTTCAGAATATTAAGGAATGCTTCTCAAAGCTCCTGTATTAGCATTTGCTGATCCTCAAAAGCCATATATGTTCTGCATGTGGATGCCAGCATGGATGGCTTAGGAGGGGGTATTATATCAAGAATACCCTGACTGATTAGAATAATAGAATCATAGAGCTGGAAAAGACCTCAGGAGGTCATCAAGTCCAGCCTCCTGCTCTAGGCAGGACCAATTCCAACTAAATCAACCCGGCCAGGGCTTTGTCAAGCCGAGATTTTCCTCTCTTCCAAGTGCCTCAAAATGGATTCCTTAAGGATCCCTTCCATGATTTTTCCAGGAACCGAGGTAAGACTGATGGGCCTATAGTTCCCTGGATTGTCCTTCTTCTCTTTTTTGAAAATGGCCACTACATTTGCCTTTTTCCAATCATCCGGGATTTCTCCCGATCTCCACGACTTTTCAAAGATAATGGCCAAAGGCTCCTCAATGACATTTGCCAACTCCCTCAGTACCCTCGGATGCATTAAGTCCAGATCCATGGATTTGTGTACGTTTAGCTTTTCTAAATAGTTCCTAACCTGTTCTTTCCCCACCACGGGCTGTCCATCTTCATCCCATCTTGCGTCTCTTAGCGCATTAGTCCGGGAGCCGACCTTGTCCATGAAGACAGAGGCAAAGAAAGCATTGAGTACTTCAGCTTTCCCCACATCATCAGTCACTAGGTTACCTCCTTCATCCAGTAGGGGCCCCACACCCTCTCTGATCACCTTCTTCTTGTTAACACTAGTGAACCACAGTTTGAGAACCACTGGTTTAAGAGTTCTTGAACAAACGGACTCGCAGACAGACACACAGAAGACAGATGCATAAATCTCTAAAATATATATATATATATATAGAGAGAGGTTAGTGCTGGTGGAAACCACTGCTGCAGAACCAACATAGGGAGCATGTGGTGGGGCGACTGCCCCACACTGGCTGGAAGGGGTTAAAGCAGGCAGGAGGGAGCCTGTGCAGAGCTCTGGCCAATTGGGGAGAAGCATTTAAAAAGCCAACCAGAGGGTGGCTTGCTGGGGCAGCCCTGTATATAAGTAGCTGTCCATCAAAGAGAGTGAGTTAGGGCCTGACCAGGGATGGGGCAGGACCTGGTTCCTGGTAAAGCACCTTAGGGCTATGTATACACTACAGTGCTATTTCGGGATACTGGAGTATCCTGAAATAGCTGTCCCACATCTTCACAGCAAGCCTGTTATTTTGAAATATAAAGGGTGTGCTATTCCAATGTCTGTAAACCTCATTCCACAAGGGTGAAGGGACGTTTTGGAATAGTGGGTTATTTCAAAATCTGGTGCTGTGTAGACAGCACCAAAGTACAAAATAAGCTATTTTGAAATAAGATCAAAATAAGATATGCAATTTGTATAGTTCAAATTGCATATCTTATTTTGAGCTACACTGTAGTGTAGATGTAGCCTAGGAGAGCAGTGCTGAGCAGGCTCAGGGGGCTAGAAGAGGGAGGCTCTTGTCTGATACCTGCCAGGCTGCAGCCTTGCCACAAGGGCCAGGAGGGTGCAGGGGGCACAGGAGAAGTGGCCCAAGGAACTGGAGGGGAGTAGAGGAGGGCAGGACAAGGCTGCTGCCTGAGGGTCACTGGGTTGGGAGAGACCCACTGTCCTGAAGAGGATGTCGCGGTCGGGGAGCAACGCTGATCCAGACTTGGAGCACAGACGGAGGAGACACCAGCCTGAAGTAGGCACTCTGCTGATGAAAGGACCAATTCCCCAGAGCCACCAGCGGGAGGTGCTGCAGTGGTGAGTCCTGCCCTGTGACAGAGCACAAGAGGAGAAAAATTGGGTTTGTGTGTCACACATTCAGGATCAAGAGGCCCCTTCCTCTGCATATTAAAACAACTTCAAAATAGGTCAGATTTTGAGACTACTTAAGTTATTTGGGTGTTGCCTGATGCAGCTGATCCCTTGAGAAATAGACACCTCCAAAGCTGACCCATGCATTGACATGTCAAGGAAATAGTTGTGTTCTACTCTGCCTTTCAGAGGCTGGAACAAAGGCCAGAACTGAAAGGCAGCTGCAGAGTTAACAGGGTTCCTTCAGCCCGAATCCTGCTGATATAAATAACATTGGACACACAGGGTATGTCTACACTACAAAGTTAGTTTGAACTAACGGACGTTAGTTCGAACTAACTTTGATAGGCGCTACACTAGCGCTCTGTTAGTTCGAACTTAATTCGAACTAACGGAGCGCTTAGTTCGAACTAGGTAAACCTCATTCCACGAGGATTAAGCCTAGTTCGAACTTACTAGTTTGAATTAAGGGCTGTGTAGCCCCTTAATTCGAACTAGTGGGAGGCTAGCCCTCCCCAGGTTTCCCTGGTGGCCACTTTTATATTTATATAAACTATATTTATTAAGATAATCTGTGGAAAAAAAATGTTTTGAATTCAAGAAAGACCTTAAATTATTTTTAGCACAAAATTTTAACTAGATTTTTCTTCAGGTCTTTTTATACTTTAGATCTACCAAAAATTTAATATATTAAAAAAATAATAAAATACATCTGTAGAGCTCAAGCCTATAAACACGTAGGCATGTGGACAGCTTTACATGTGAATTGTTCAATGGTACCAATTCCGTAAGTTAAGTTATATGTTTTATACATAGAGGGTATGTCTAGACTACATGCCTCTGCTGGCAGAGGTATGTAAATTAGACTACCCGACATAGTTAATGAAGCGGGGATTTAAATATCCCCTGCTTCATTAAAATAAAAATGGCCGCCGCGCTGTGCTGGCTCAGCTGATCGTCTCGTTTCACGAGGCATAAGGGATCGGTCAGCAAAGGCTTTCCTTGCTGACTGATCTGCGTCTTGACTGCTGTGTTGTGGTGATGATCAGCTGAGCCGGCACAGTGCGGTGGCCATTTTTATTTTAATGAAGCGGGGGATATTTAAATCCCCGCTTCATTGACTATGTCGGGTAGTCTAATTTACATACCTCTGCCAGCAGAGGCATGTAGTCTAGACATACCCAGAGTGTTTGCAGATTTGTGCCATTTGGGGAATATTCTAATATTTCTCCTTTATTAATGCTCAAGTAGAAACAAAATGGTAACTGCTAATATTGACTAAAACAAATGAGCATGTTAAATCCAGATGATAAATGTATTAACTGGTTATGTAACAAGCCAAATAAGTTTGCTCATGCCCACTTCTGATTTCCCTATTCGTAGTGCTTACTCATTTGGGAGTTGCCTGTAACTCTTGAAAATGACATCCCCTGAATCAGTGTTAGATATTCATGACAAAACCATGCAATGCTATGGAACACAAAGAGCCTTTACAGTTGGATTATTTCCTGATCCAATTCTGGGTAAAGATAGGTACTAGGTCTTTTGAATCAATGTATGCAGTTTGTTTAAAAACTGTTAGCAAGAGTGGTACTTAATAGGAAGAATTTTTTAAAAGTACAGGAACACAGAATTTCACTAATTTTTTTTCTGCTTTATTTGGATTGTCACAAGTAAAAGGCACAGCCCCCTCACCCATGACTTTCAAAGTTGTGTTTATAATTTCATTAGGTAGCCAGCTAGACTATTAATACTTACAAAGGGGGAGCTTATTATCTTTTGCTCTAAGTTACCAGCAGAAGAAATTGACTGTCAGAATCAGTCAAAGATTTTTGAATACTCCCATCAAACCTCTAGTTGTCTGGAAAAGCCACTGAATAGAATCTATGAAAGCTATGTTATTAAATGTCCACTTATATAAAAGCTAAAAATAACTGTATAATTGCTTTTTAGTTTTTCCAATTGTCTTTTCTTAGAGGAATTTGATTTCCTGAGGTGAAGCAGAAAAATCATTACTGCTGCATCATTCTTACAGCATTAGAAATTAAATCAGTGCAACCATCACAATCTTAAATGAACTACCAGTATCTTGTTTTAAAAAAAGAAAAAGATTCCGCTTTCAGGGCAACACTGAACAGAAAAAAATTACATCCAGTTGGACTGTACATTACTCCTGTAGATTTCAAAACCATAACTACTGGGCAACTGGCAATGCCGTATAAGAAAAAGATGTCTAAATGGTTTAGTGAATAATCAATATGATTTTAGGGTTTTGGATTTTGTTAAGTTTTTATTTCACGTGCATATCCCTCCACCATCCTCTTCTCTCCCCCTTTTCTGTGGCTTTGGAGCATGTGTTCTCCTTTACCACATACACATGACTCCTAAGGAATCCAAATGCCCTTTTTTTGGAGATCATCCCAGGCTCCCCCTAATATATCTCCTGTTTAGATGGCCATGCTATTTCACTGGTGATGACAAGCATTCAACACAATGCCTATAACCCTTCCTCAAAAGGCCAAGTATGTAACTGCCATAACTGTCTTCAGCTCCATTTGGCACTAGAGCACTGTAAATTAATGTAATAATTAAATACTGGGCTAGCAAAAGAAGAATCTAAAGATATTCCTGGAACTGGGTTTCCCCATACCACACAGTCTGCTGCCATTCTGTTGAGCTTGCACCTAGCACACTGGTTGATACAGTTCCAGTCTAGTGCCTTTACCTGAAGACAATGCTTCTTTTGCCATGTAGGGCACTCAAATTGTGGAAGAGGCACGTGGTGGTAAGGACATGCTAGCCCAGCTGCCTGTAAATCTACTGAAGGTCTACACCCTACCAGAGGTGAAAGTAAGAGCTGGCAGGGACCCAGGTTGCAATAGGACAGTACCTGTAAGAAATGTTAAGGTACTTTTAAAATTTTGTGCTACAGGGTCCCGCAAGGTTCCATCTTGTCCCCTATGCCGTTTAATATATATATATATATATATATATATATATATATATATATGGAGATTTAGAGGACGGTGCCATCAATATGCAGATGACACCCAACTCTATTTCCCTGTGACATTGGATCCAAGTATGGCAGCAATCAATCTAGACCAGTGTCTGGAGGCGGTGATGAACTGGATGAGGTTGAATAGGCTGAAGCTGAATCCAGATACGACCAAGGTCCTGTGGATCAGGAAACCACCTGTCCAGGAATGTGGTGTGTTACTTGTTCTAGACGGGGTCACTCTCCCCCTGAAAGAACAGGTGCGCAGCTTGGGAGTCCTCCTGGACCCTTTAACATTTGAAAATCAGATTTCCTCGGTGGCCAGGAGTGCTCTTGGGCAACTTCGTTTGATCCGCCAGCTCTGACCCTTCCTGAATAAGAATGACTTGGCTGCAGTGATTGATGCTCTTGTCATATCCTGATTGGATTATTGCAATGCGCTCTACGTGGGGCTGCCTTTGAAGAGTCTTCAGAAGCTTCAACTGGTCCAGAATGCGGCTGCTCGAGTTTTAACTAACACTGGTTATACGGAGCACATTATGCCGGTGCTTCGGCAGCTGCATTGGCTTCCGGTATGTTTCTGGGCACAATTCAAGGTCTTGGTTATGACCTATAAAGCCCTAAATGGGTTGGGACCAGGGTAAATGGGTTGGGACCGGGGTATCTGAAGGACTGACTCCTCCTATACAAACCTGCCCAGGGATTGAGGTCGGCTGGGGAGGCTCTGCTCCGTGTTCCTCCACTTATGGCGATACGGTTGACATCTACGCGGAGCAGGGCCCTCTCAGCCTTTGCCCCTAGGCCATGGAATTCTCTCCCCCAGGACATTGGCCTGGCACCAACATTTGTACTGTTTCAGTGCCAGACCAAAGCCACCTTTTTTACCCATGCTTTTATTGGTGTTTAGGGGTGTGCGTCCCCCTCCACTTGAGGTGTTATAGCAGGTCTTATGCCCCCCCTTGAGGTCTTTGATTTTACTTTATATACATTTATTGTGTTTTCAACAAATTTTGTAAGCTGCCTCAAATATTTCAAATAGAGAGGCGGGGTAAAAATATTTTAAATAAATAATACTTTCACCACTGCCCCCTACCCATCAGGCTTCTCTCTAAACCCAGTGACAATCTGTATAGGAGTTAATGCTGCTTAATCCTTTGCAGCTTCTACCTATTCTTGGTGAAACAATTAGTGTGCAGCTGCAGAGAATGAGTCCCTTGCACTGCCCTGAAGGGGGAAGAGGAGCCAAGGGGCAGGGCCCCACATGGGGATGATACAGGGATACATGGGACTGTGCTCAGTCTCTTAGGGTTGAGAGGGATTTGAAAACATTCTCTCAGCATGGCTGCAGACCCTCTGTTGCCAAGGGCGAATGTGGAAATCACTCAGAGGAAAAAGGGGTTTGCAAAGCTCAGATTCACTTCAAAGGCCCAGCAAACTGTCTGTCTTCTATATTGATGGTTCAATTATTGCTGTCAACAAAAGAAACGTTTAAAAAATTACGAAGACACACTATAGACACCAGATTTTATTTTTCTTTTAGTTATGTTAAATATATGTAATGCAAATACAGACCAGGAAAAGCGTTCACACAAAAAGTGGCAAGTGGATGTATAGTTAAATATCAGAGAAGGTTAAAATGTATTTGTTATACCCAAAGTAACATTCAAGGTACTATTAAAAATTAGGTCAATTTTATTTCTGACCGGATGGAAATTTCCAAATGGCTTTTCTACAGGCCAAAATAAACTAAGAAAAGCAGTAAGAATTTTGGTTTTCTTGACTTAACTCTATGGTTCTGCCCCTTGTCTGTGTGGCCAAGGAGTACACAGCAAAAATCAGGAGGGGTTAGGGAGAATTTCAAGCCATTTTGCACTCTGATCCTGGGCCAGCTGTGCACCAGGTGAATCCCTTGATGTTCCTTAGAACAGTATGAAAGCTGTCAATGATCTCCAGGGGCTATTCTCACAACTAATTGGGGTGAACGTAAGAACATAACATAAGAACGGCCGTACTGGGTCAGACTAAAGGTCCATCTAGCCCAGTATCCTGTCTACTGACAGTGGCCAGCACCAGGTGCCCCAGAGGGGGTGGACCGAAGACAATGATCAAGCGATTTGTCTCCTGCCATCCCTCTCCAGCCTCTGACAAACAGAGGCCAAGGACACCATTTTATCCCCTGGCTAATAGCCTTTTATGGACCTAACCTCCATGAAATTATCTAGCTTCTCTTTAAACTCTGTTATAGTCCTAGCCTTCACAGCCTCCTCTGGCAAGGAGTTCCACAGGTTGACTACACGCTGTGTGAAGAACTTTCTTTTATTAGTTTTAAACCTGCTACCCATTAATTTCATTTGGTGTCCTCTAGTTTTTCTATTTAGGGAACTAATAAATAACTTTTCTTTATCCGCCCTCTCCACACCACTCATGATTTTATAGACCTCTATCATATCCCCCCTCAGTCTCCTCTTTTCTAAGCTGAGAAGTCCCAGTCTCTTTAACCTCTCCTCATATGGGACCCGTTCCAAACCCCTAGTCATTTTAGTTGCCCTTTTCTGAACCCTTTCTAAGGCCAAAATATCTTTTTTGAGGTGAGGAGACCACATCTGTACACAGTATTCAAGATGTGGGCGTACCATAGTTTTATACAGGGGCAGGAAGATATTCTGGGTCTTATTTTCTATCCCTTTCCTAATAATTCCTAGCATCCTATTTGCCTTTTTGACCGCCGCTGCACACTGTGTGGAAGTTTTCAGAGAACTGTCCACGATAACTCCAAGATCTCTTTCCTGATTTGTCGTAGCCAAATTAGCCCCCATCATACTGTACGTATAGTTGGGGTTATTTTTCCCGATGTGCATTACTTTACACTTATCCACAGTAAATTTCATTTGCCATTTTGTTGCCCAATCACTCAGTTTGGTGAGATCTTCTTGGAGTCCCTCACAGTCTGCTTCTGTCTTGACTATCCTAAACAGTTTGGTATCATCCGCAAACTTTATTACCTCACTGCTTATCCCTTTCTCCAGATCATTTATGAATAAGTTGAAAAGGATTGGTCCCAGGACTGACCCTTGGGGGACACCACTAGTTACCCCTCTCCAATCTGAAAATTTACCATTTATTCCTACCCTTTGTTTCCTGTCTTTTAACCAGTTCTCAATCCAAGAAAGGACCTTCCCTTTTATCCCACGGCCATGTAATTTACACAAGAGCCTTTGGTGAGGGACCTTGTCAAAGGCTTTCTGAAAAATCTAAGTATACTATATCTACTGGATCCCCCTTGTCCACATGTTTGTTAACCCCTTCAAAGAACTCTAATAGATTAGTAAGACAGGATTTCCCTTTACAGAAACCATGTTGACTTTTGTTCAACAAATTATGTTCTTCTACATGCTTCACAATTTTATTCTTTACTATTGTTTCTACTAATTTGCCCGGTACTGAAGTTAGACTTACCGGTCTGTAATTTCCAGGATCGCCTCTAGAGCCCTTTTTAAATATTGGTGTCACGTTGGCTACCTTCCAGTCATTAGGTACGGAAGCCGATTTAAAGGCTAGGATACAAACCACAGATAATAGCTCAGCAATTTCCCATTTGTGTTCTTTTAGAACCCTTGGATGAATGCCATCGGGTCCCAGAGATTTGTTAACATTAAGTTTTTCTATTTGTTCCAAAACCTCCTCTAATGACACTTGAATCCAGGACAGTTCCTCAGATTCATCACCCACAAAGGACGGTGCAAATTCGGGAATCTCCCCAACATCCTCAGCCATGAAGACTGATGCAAAGAAATCATTTAGTTTCTCCGCAATGGCTTTATCGTCCTTGATTGCTCCTTTTATAGCTCGATCATCTAGGGGACTGTAGCGGGGTTCCCGCTCCACCACAGCGCCCCTGCCGTCTGCTCGGGGAATTATCTCTGCCGGCAGGTGGCGCGGTCTCTTCGGGACACTGCCCTCCGGCAATGTCCACAATAGCCTGAGCTTTCCCCCCTTCCGGGGGATGGTTCGTTGTAGGCCAGCTGGCCTTTAGGAGGCGGGTCCTCCGCCCTAGTACACTGGATGGCTAGTCCGTCCTATGGCTCCACCGTGCCTTAGAGTAGTCCGAGTCCTGGCCCTTTAAAGGTCCGATCCGGGGGCTGGCCGGGTGCCAAAACCCTCATACGGACACCCAGGCCCTCGAGCAGGGCAGGGCAGCAACTGCTGGCCAGGCCCAACGCAAGGCAGGGCCGCAAACAAACCCACCGGTCTGTAGGAGCTCCTAGTTCACGAGCGGGGCCGGCAGTGCAGCTGTCGCAGTGGCAAGGGGGGTGGGAGACTGCCACCCGGTTAGTGGGTGACAGGGGGCGCAGGCCCACCCACTCCACTGCGCCCCGGCCCAGGATGCAGCCGTTCAGCTGCTACGGGCTCAGCAGGGGCTCCAGCCCGCAACGTGCTGGCCTAGGGCTGTCCTCAGCCCATGCTACCCCCTGGGCCACTCCTCGTCTCCCCCCCCCTTCCCCAGTACCTGTAGCCTCGGCGGCCTGCCGGGGAGCTGAGGCCGACGTCGTCTCCGCAGGGGCCGGCGGCCCAATCCAGGGGTTACGAGGTCGGAGCTCTGTAGTGTCCCGTGGGGCTTGTCCAGCCCGGCGTTCCCGTACCCACCGGGGGTCCAGCTGGTCCAGCGGTGCGGTCCCGTCCTCTGGGTCCGCGAGTGGTTCAGCTGGCAGGCCAGACCAGGCCTTAGTAGCCCGGGCAGGGAGTCTCTGGCCGGCCTCTGGGAAGGTGGCTGAGGGTGGCCTACCCCGGGTCTTAGCCTCCCCAGACAGGAGCTCCAGCCAAGCCTCTGGCTCCCTCGGAGGCTGGCCCCTGACTGAGCTCCCAGGCAGCCTTCTTATAGTCCTAGCCCCGCCCTTTGACTTCCGGTCAGGTGAGGGGGCAGGGCTAGGCTGGGCCCAAAATGGCTCCCAGAGGGGTTCCTCTGTCTCCGGCTCAGTGGGGGCCATTCCCCCGCCTTTCACTTGTGAGAAGGAGGAGAGGTAGCGGGGTGCAGGGGCTGCTCTCTTCCTTCTCCCCCCACCCCACTGGTTCCTGGTTCCTGCTCCCGCACCAGCCGGAGCCCTCCCCACCCAGCTGCCTACCCGCCCGCCCGTCTGCTGAGGCCTGCTCCCCGGACATCGCTGCACCCCACCACCACCACCACCTGCTGCTGTTGCTGCCTGGGGGGAGAGGGGGGGCCTGCCAACTGCCCTCCCTCTCCCCTCCACCATCGCTCCAGAGGAGGAGGACCACCCCATCAGCACCTACCACCCGGAGACCTTCCACCGCCGCCTGCCTGCTGCTGCTGCACCCCGCTGAGGGGGAGAAGAGGAAACCACTGAGAACTGTGGAGGGGGTTTGTTCACAAACTGAGCTTTTCAATCCGCTCCGGGGTGGTGGTGAGTTGAACTGTTAAAAGGGGGGCTGGGGGAGAGGCTCAGAGCCCTCCCCCCAGTCCAGTTGCCCCCCCCCCACCCCACCCGCTGCCACCACCCCCAACGCCCCCTCCACCACCCCTTGCCATCTGGACTGCCTCTTCTCCCCCTAGTGGGGTTTGCTGCCCTGCCTTCCACCTGGGACTCTGCTGCAGCGGTGGGCGAGGTTGAGCCCCACACAGTGCTCGTGGGTGTGCTCCCTCCCCCCTCTTCTGGACTTGGCCCCCCTCCCTCAGCTACATCTGGCTGGGGGGCCACCCTTACCCCCGGTCACCCACCCTACCCCAGCAGCTTGGTTTTTTTTTCCCCCCACTGCCTGCCCCTCCCTGTTAGCTTAGTTTGGTTCCTTCCCTCCCTTCCCAAATCCACTTACCCACCACACCTGCTCCCAAAGTCATCTGCCACGCCCCTGCCCCAGCCAGCCCAAGAGTGTGTGCCCCGCCCCACCCAGCTGTTGTTTGCCTCCATTTTATCCCTCCCCACCCCCCCCCCACCCCCCCAGCCCTTGAGCACCACCAGATTGCCTCGCCCCCTCCCTGCCCTGAGCGCTTGTGCCCCCCCTTTTTTAGTTAGCCCCCTTGTTCACTGCACCTCCCCAGTGGCCCCATAACCCCCCCCCCCCGTATCCCAGTGCAGCCGGAGGAGCCGGCCCCCGCCCTGTACCCGTTACCTTGCCCCCTGTCTGTCCTGCCGGCACCCTCCTCCTCCGCTCCAGCCTTGCGGGGAGGAGTGGTTGCTGGCCCCTCGGTTCCCCTGCTCTATCCGCCCCTTTTGGTTCTCTCCCTCCCAGCAACCAGTCGGCGGGAGGGAGTAGTTGCCCCCCCCTTTTTCCCCTTCCCTCCCAATTATACGCCCCCCCCCCCACCCTCCCCTTCCCTTGCGTGCCCCCGCCCCCGTATTAGCGCCCTCCTCCTCTGCTACAGCCTCAGCAGGGAGGTGAGGCTGCTAACTCCCCCCCCCCATATCTTCAGTTGCCCTCCCCAAAACCAGCACCCTCCCTCTCTCCCACCCCCTCCATTTCAGACACCCTCCTCCCTCGCCTGCTGTCTGGTGGGGAGGAGCGGTGAACCCTTGCTCCCCTTCCTGTTATCCGTGCCTCCTTCCTACCCCCCCCTTCCATGATGGAGGCAGTCCCTACCACGGCCCCCTCGCTACCACCAGGCCCGACAACCGCTGCGGCTGACCTCCCGACCCTAGGCCCGAGCTCCGCCGCCGCCACGGCCGCCGCTCCCTCAGACACGGGAGCAACCATCACCTCGGCCGGAAAAAAGGGCGGGGGGAAGAAAAAGGGCAAAAGCCCGGCCCCGAAGGCCAAATCCATCACGGCCAAAGCCGCCCCGCCCTCCGCAGCCCCTCCTTCCCCTGCTGTCCCCTCCACCAGCTCTGGGGGTGACACAACTAAGGCCCCCAGAGCGTACGCCCAGGTGGCCGCTGCTACCCCCTCACCTGCCCCGTCATCGGCCCCGACTGCCGCCTCCAGCTCCATCCCTGGCGGCCGCGGCCCCTTTCCCACCATGACCAGGAGGCACGGCGTTCGCTGCCTCCTGGTTGCCGCCTCGCCCCACATGGAAACCTACGTGCGGGCGATGGCGAGGGTGGTGGGGGCCTCGGCCGTGGTGGCGGCCTCCAAGATGTACGGCAAGGCGGTCTTCTTCCTTGCCTCGGAGGCCGCCGCCCAGGAGGCGGTGGAGAGGGGCCTGGCGGTGGGGGGCGTGCACGTGCCCCTCGAACCTCTGGAGGACCTGGGCGTACGGGTGGTGCTCACCTCCGTCCCGCCCTTCCTCCCTAATGCCGCCCTGTTACCTTCCCTCTCCACCCTGGGGAAGCCCATTTCGACCATCAGCCCTCTCCCGCTGGGCTGTAAGGACCCCGCCCTCCGCCACGTCCTATCCTTCCGCCGGCAGGTACAGCTGCAGCTGCCGCCGGCGGCGCGTGGCGGGGAGGCGCTCGAGGGGTCCTTCATGGTGCCCTACCAGGGGGCCCATTATCGGATTCATTACTCCTCGGGGGAGACCCGGTGCTTCCTCTGCCGGGCGATGGGGCACGTCCGGAGGGACTGTCCCTTGGCCCGGTCGGAGGAGGCGTCCGGGCCCCCCGGGGCCCGTAAGGGCGCCGGCCCCACCACCGCCGGCCCCCCTGGTAGTCCGGGATCCGCGGCCGCCCCTCCTCCAACCGACGGCCCTGCTCGGGAGCCAGAGGCGTCCCCCCTGGCGTGCCCGAGCGGGCAGGCGGGCCCCACCTCTATTAGGTCAGTCACTGCGGGGCCCGAGGAGGAGAGGGTGGCGCGGTTGCCGCAGGGCGAGGGAGAGGGCCCTCCCCGGGTGGAGGTATCCCCTTCCTTCCCACCCTTGCCACAACGCCGTCCCCGAACCCCAAAAGTGCCCCCCGGCCTTGCCCTCGCTGACCGGCCCTCCACTTCCACCTCGGAGGGCTGGACGCTCGTTGGGGGCAAGCGCAAAGCCCGCCGGTTGCGGGCCCAATCTCCCCCCTCCGATGAGGAGGGCGGGAAGGCCCCCCTCCGAAAGATCCCGAGGGGGGCCGGCGCTGCCCAGAGTGCCCCCGACGAGCATCAGCGGGAGGCGCCGGCCGAGGAAGCCGCGGCGGCGAGGGGGGACGACGCCGCCCCCCCTGCGGAGCTTCTCCATGAGGAGGCCTCGGGTGGAGCCCCCCCGACCCCGGTTCCAACTGAGCCCCCCTCCGTCCCCGCTGAGGTAATTGTTGCCTCGGCGGCCGGAGGGGAAGGCTCCGGGGCCGAGGGGATGGAGCTTAGCTCCATCTTCGAGGAGATCGAGGCCCTGGGTCTGACCCCGCTCACCCAGGGGGAGGACGACCCTCCGCCAGCGGGCCTCGGTCTGGGCGGCGACTCTATGGCGCCGCCCCCTCCTCTCCCCGATCCCGTGTCCCAGGTGGCTGACCCCGTCCTCACGCTCGGGGCGCCCCTGATATTACCCACTGGCCCGGCCGACTCGAGCGCCGGAACGGATGCCGCCGAGCCCTCTGGGGCGACGGCTGGCGCCGAGCGGCCGGGTCCCGGGGTTGGGGGTGCCCCCTTTCCAGCTACCGAGGCGGGGCAGTCACCCCCCTTTCCCGTTGGGGGCCCAGCAGAAAATGCCATCCAGGCCGACGCCGAGGCATTAACACCTGCCTCTCCACTTGAGCCCGGCGTCGGCGCGGGCCCCCTTCCTGTTCCCGACCCCCAACTTCCCATTCGGGAGGCGCCGCAGCCCGGTGGGATTGCCACAGGGGACCCTTTCCCAGACCCCGTCCAGGATTCCGATTCCCTCCCACGTCCCGATCCTTTCCCTACCCCCGCTTCCGCCCTTTACGAACCCATCTCCAGCCCCGAGTCCTCCCCTGTTCCCGATCCCTTCCCTACCCCTACCTCTGCCCCATTCCCTGTCCCCGACCCACTGTCCGGCCCTGAACCTACCCCTCCCCCCGGCTCTGCCGTGGAGGTAACCCCTCCCTTGCCGTCCCCCCCTTCTTTTCCCATCCTGGTCCCCGTCATGTTGCCCGATCCGTCCCTACTGCCCCCCCAAACATCCGCCAGTGCCACCCCCGCGAGGGCCGTCTCGTTCCCGCTAGCTGCGGGCGGCCCTTCGGGGGTCGTTTTTGTATCCCCGGTCCCCAACCCGTTGGGGGCTGCCTTGTTCCCTCCGCCGCCTCCTTCCCTGCCGGAGTCGGGGGCGGGCAGCGCGGCGCCAGCAGCAACGGCGCCGCGTCGGGGATCGGATCCCTGTTTGTCCGTCTCCGTGGCCCGTGAGCTTCATCCGGGGGCCCGGACGGAGGAGAATCCTGGTTCCCCCTCGGTGCTGAAGGGCGAGCTGCGCCAATTCCTCGCGGATAACCGCAGGGCGAAAGGAAAGGTGCAGCTCGCCCTCCAGCGCTGGGGGGACTTCCACTCCATCCTCCAGGCCACTAGAGCCCTGTTGCAGGAGGGGAGAGGGACCAGTAGGCAGGACGACGCGGCCCACCGTCAGACCCGCAGGTTTCGGGACGCTCTCCTGACCTTCGGGTCGGGGAGCGGTCTGCTGCGGGGCCTGCGTGAGGCCGCCGACTCGCCTGTCCGCGAGGATCTACCCCAGCCCTCACTATGAATTCTACCATCTTCGCAACATTGAATGCCCGGGGCTGTAGGGCGGGTCTCCGCAGGAGCCGGGTGCTCTCCTTCCTTCGGGAGGGGGGGTACTCGGTGGTTTTCCTGCAGGAGACCCACACGACTCCAGCCGTCGAGGCTGGCTGGCGGCTGGAGTGGGGGGACGGGGTGTATTTTAGCCACCTCGGCGCCCGCTCGGCCGGGGTGGCCACCCTGTTCTCCCCTGCCCTACGGCCCGAGGTGCTGGGGACCGCTGAGGTTGTCCCGGGCCGCCTGCTGCACGTCCGGGCCCGCGTGGAGGGGCGGACGTTGAACCTGGTCAACGTCTATGCCCCGAACGCGGGCCCGGACCAGGTCACCTTTTATCGGCAGGCGGCCACCTTCCTCGGCACTCTGGATCCTCGCGAGGGCCTGGTCCTGGGCGGGGACTTCAACACCACCCTCGATGACCGGGACCGTGTAGGACTCGCGAACTGCCAGGCCGCGGCGGACGTCCTCAGGGAGATCGTGGAACATCACTCCCTGGTGGACGTCTGGCGAGACCACCACCCGGACGACAGTACCACCTTCACTTACGTCCGGGTGGGGAAAACACGGTCGAGCCACTCCCGGTTGGATCGCATTTACCTATCACGATTCCATCTGGCACGAGCCCACTCCTCCAGCATCCGGCCGGCCCCGTTCACGGACCACCATTTGGCGTCCGTGAAGGCCTCTCTGACTTCGGAGAGGCTGGGGCCGGCCTATTGGCATTTTAACAATAGCTTGCTGGAGGACGTGGGCTTCGTGGCGTCCTTCCGGGAGTTCTGGCAGGCCTGGCGGGGGCAGCGGCCCGCCTTTCCCTCGGCGCGGCGATGGTGGGATGTGGGGAAGGTGCGCGCCCGGCTCTTCTGCCGTGACTACTCCCGGGGCGCCAGCCGGCGGAGGGATGCGGCGATAGAGCAGCTGGAGCGGGAGGTCTTGAAGCTTGAGAGGCGCCTGGCGTCCGCCCCCGAGGATCCACTCCTCCGCGAGGCGTGCCGGGAGAAGCGGGAGGAGCTCCGAGCCCTGGAAGATCACAGGGCCCGGGGCGCTTTTGTCCGATCCCGCATCCACCTCCTTCGGGAGATGGATCGCGGCTCCCGCTTCTTCTATGCCCTGGAGAAAAGGAGGGGGGCAAAAAAGCACGTCACCTGCCTCTTGGCGGAGGACGGCACCCCCCTCACGGATCCGGCGGAGATGCGTGGAAGGGCCAGGGCCTTCTACGCCAGTTTGTTCTCCCCGGATCCGACCGAAGCCGACGCCTGCAGGGCGCTCTGGACCGAGCTCCCGACGGTCAGCGCGGGCGACCGAGACCGGCTGGAGCTGCCTCTCACTCTGGCCGAGTTCTCGGAAGCCCTCCGTCTCATGCCCAACAACAAAACCCCGGGCATGGACGGGCTGACCGTGGAGTTCTACCGCGTGTTCTGGGACGTCCTCGGCCCGGACCTCGTCACCGTCTGGGCCGAGTCCCTGGAGAGCGGGGTCCTCCCTCTGTCGTGCAGGCGAGCGGTGCTCGCCTTACTGCCGAAGAAGGGGGACCTCCGCGACCTACGGAATTGGCGTCCCGTCTCGCTCCTCAGCACGGACTACAAGATCGTAGCGAAAACCATCTCGCTGCGACTGCGGTCCGTGCTGGCGGACGTGATCCATCCCGACCAGACCTACACCGTCCCGGGCCGTAGTATATTTGATAACTTGTATTTGGTCCGGGATCTCTTAGAGCTCGGGTGTAGGGACGGCTTGTCGTTCGCCCTCCTGTCCCTGGACCAGGAGAAGGCGTTCGACAGGATGGACCACGGGTATCTCCTGGGCACCCTGCAGGCCTTCGGCTTCGGGCCCCGGTTTGTGGGTTTTCTCCGGGTGCTGTACGCCCTCGCGGAGTGTTTGGTCAGGCTCAACTGGACCCTGACCGAGCCGGTCAGCTTCGGGCGGGGGGTACGTCAGGGGTGTCCGCTGTCGGGCCAGCTGTACGCTCTGGCGATCGAGCCCTTCCTCTGTCTCCTCCGTAGGAGGTTGACGGGGTTGGTGCTTCGGGAGCCGGAGCTGCGGCTGGTCATGTCGGCGTACGCCGATGACGTGCTCCTCGTGGTCCAGGACCCGGGCGACCTGGCGCGGGTGGAGGCTTGCCAAGCCGTCTACTCGGCAGCCTCCTCCGCCCGGGTCAACTGGGTCAAGAGCTCTGGCCTGGTGGTCGGGGACGGGTGGCGGGCCGGCTCCCTCCCACCCGCGCTTCAGGCCATCAGGTGGCGCGCGGGTCCGCTGCTCTATCTGGGCGTTTATTTATCCGCCACGCATCCCTCTCCGCCGGAAAACTGGCAAGGTTTGGAGGCCAGGGTGGGTGAGCGGCTGCGGAGATGGACGGGACTGCTCCGGTGTCTCTCCCTTCGCGGGAGAGTGCTGGTGCTCAATCAGCTGGTCCTGTCCATGCTCTGGCACCGGCTCAACACCCTGCGCCCGGCCCCGGAGGTCCTGGCCAAGCTCCAGAGGGCAGCTTTGGGGTTCTTTTGGCCAGGACTGCACTGGGTCTCTGCAGGGGTCCTGTCCCTCCCCCTGGAGGAGGGGGGTCAGGGCCTGGTCTGCATATGCAGCCAGGTCCGGACCTTCCGCCTCCAGGCCCTGCAGAGACACCTCTTCAGTGCAGGTAGTCCGGCATGGGGCACCTTGGCGCGCGCTTTCCTCCGCCGCCTCCGAGGGCTCCGATACGACCGGCAGTTCTTTTTCATCCACCCGAGGGGTCTTCCGCGAGACCTCTCAGAGCTGCCGGAATTCTACCAGGACCTCCTCCAGACCTGGAAGCTGTTCTCGGCGACCAGGTCCGTTGTGGCCTCCGAGGGGGCAGACCTCCTCGCGGAGCCCCTGCTCCACAATCCAGCCTTGTGCGTGCAGGTGGCGGAGTCTCCCTCGGGGCGCCGGAGGCTGATCCTGGCGGAAACCACCATGGTCGGAGACCTCCTGGACTACGACAGGGGGGACTGGGTGGATCCCCGAGCGCTCGCTCGGCGCATGGGGCTCTCCACCCCCCGAACCCCTCTGCGCCTACTCCAGGAGGTGAAGGCGGCTTTGCCGCGGCCCGCTCTCGACTTCCTGCAGCGGTCCTTGCGAGAGGGTACACCCCGCCCCTCCCCTCCTGCAAAGCCTCCGTCCCTTATTATTGGGCCCCTGTTCCACGGGCCCCCCCGGCCTCCCCACCCCTGGACCCCCAGCCGGCTGCAAAATCTGCAGCCGGTCTGTTTCCAAGCCGCGCCAAGGCAACATCTGTACACGCTCGTGCTCCACACCCTGCATTTCCCCACCCTCGTGTCCCGCCCTGATACCAAATGGCGGGACTATCTAAGACCCGTAGAGGGTGGGGAACCCCGATGGGCCAGCGTCTATTCCGATCTAATTCCGCGGCCCATCGGGGACATCAGTTGGCGGCTTCTTCACGGAGCCGTGAGCACGGGCGTGTACTTGGCGCGGTTTACCCTCATTCCAGACACCTGCCCCTTCTGCGGCGTGAGGGAGAACCTGGCGCACGCCTACCTCGAATGCGCCAGGTTGCAGCCCCTATTCCGGCTCCTCCAGAACCTCTTATTGAGGTTCTGGCTGCACTTTTCCCCCCACCTATTCATCTACGCACACCCTATCCGTGGCCCCACAAAGTCGCGAGACCTCCTCGTCAACCTCCTCCTGGCCCTAGCTAAGAGCACCATCTACAATACCAGGAGGAGGATGCTAGACGAGGGGGTTCTCTGCGACTGTGGGGCCTACTTCCGCTCCTCCCTTGTGTCACGAATCCGAGCAGAGTTCCTCTGGGCGGCGTCCACTGGCTCCATCGACAGCTTTGAGGAGTAGTGGGCGCTGTCCGGGGTTCTCTGCTCGGTGTCCCCATCCGGCTCCCTTATTTTGAACCTCTAACCCGCACTCCTTGATCCTTTATTCATTCTTTGTCCCAAGCAATCAGTTGAACATGGGTCCAGTGTCCCCCATAAGGTTGGGGAGGGGCTTTTAGAAGGTGCCATCCCATGATTTCAAATAGACCCCACTCCAGGGACCCACAGGTTTTTTAGCAGGCTTCCTGCTTCTAATGTACTTAAAAAACATTTTGTTATTTCTTTTTTAGTTTTTGGCTAGCTGTTCCTCAAAATCTTTTTTTGCTTTTCTTATTGCATTTTTACACTTGATTTGACAGTGTTTATGTTCCTTTCTATTTATCTCACTAGGATTGGACTTCCACTTCTTAAAAGATACTTTTTTGTCCCTCACTGTTTCTTTTACATGGTGGTTAAGCCACGGTGACTCTTTTTTAGGTCTCTTACTATGTTTTTTAATTTGGGGTATACATTTAAGTCGGGCCTCTATTATGGTGTCTTTAAAAAGTTTCCATGCAGCTTTCAGGGATTTGGCTCTAGTCACTGTGCCTTTTAATTTCTGTTTAACTAACCTCCTCATTTTTGTGTAATTCCCCTTTTTGAAATTAAATGCCAGGGTGCTGGACTGCTGAGGTGTTCTTCCCACCACAGGAATGTTGAATGTTATTATATTATGGTCACTATTCCCAAGCGGTCCTGTAATGGTTATATCCTGGACCTGATCCTGCACTCCACTCAGGACTAAATCGAGAATTGCCTCTCCCCTTGTGGGTTCCTGCACTAGCTGCTCCAAGAAGCAGTCATTTAAGCCATTGAGAAATTTTATCTCCGCTTCTCTTCCTGAGGTGACATGTATCCAGTCAATATGGGGGTAATTAAAATCCCCCATTATTATAGAGTTCTCTATTTTGGTAGCCTCTCTAATCTCCCTCAGCATTTCAATGTCAGTATCGCTGTCCTGGTCAGGTGGTCGGTAATATATCCCTACTGCTAATTTCTTATTATTGGGGCATGGAATTACTATCCATACCGATTCTATGGAACGTGTTGATTCACTTAATATTTTTATTTCATTTCATTCTACATCCGTGGTCCCCAACCTGGCCTGGCGCATGCACAGTGCCGGAGCCGGCTCCAGGCGCATGGTGAGCGCCGGCCCCGGGGAGGCGCCGGCCCCGGGCGCGCGGCGCTTGGGGGGGGAGGGGGCCCCGGCCCCGGGCGCTTGGAGGAGGGGGGGGCGCCAGCCCCGGGCCCCGGCGCTTGGAGGAGGGGGGGGCACCGGCCCCGGGCACACGGAGCTTGGGGGGGGAGGGTGCCCCGGGCGCGCGGCGCTTGGGGGGGGCGCCGGCCCCGGGCGCTTGGAGGAGGGGGGGTGCGCCGGCCCCGGGCGCGGCTATGGGGGGGGCACGCGGCTATGGGGGGGCCCCGCCCCCGTCCCCGCCCCCTGGCGCCCGGCAACCTCCACAGGTTGGGGACCACTGTTCTACATTATCTTTCACATACAGTGCCACTCCGCCACCCACCCTGCCTGCTCTATCCTTTCGATATATTTTATATCCCCGTATGATTGTGTCCCACAGATTTTCCTCATTCCACCAGGTTTCAGTGATGCCTATTATGTCAATCTCCTCCTTTAATACGAGGTACTCTAGTTCACCCATCTTATTAGTCAGACTCCTAGCATTTGTGTACAAGCACTTTAAAAATTTGCCACTGGTTATTTGTCTGCCCTTCCCTGATGCATTGGATTCCTTTGTATGCGGTTGTTTGTCTGCTCTGGCCCCTTGTTTGTCCTCTTCCCTCCTCTCTTTCTGACTACAGCTTAGAGAGTCTCTATCAACGGATTCTCCTCTAAGAGAATTCTCCCTCCGATTTATGTGCATCTCTACACCAATCGGCTTTCCCCCATCTCTTAGTTTAAAAACTGCTCTACGGCCTTTTTAATGTTTAGTGCCAGCAGTCTGGTTCCACCCTGGTTTAGGTGGAGCCCATCCTTCCTGTATAGGCTCCCCCTCTCCCAAAAGTGTCCCCAGTTCCTAATAAATCTAAACCCCTCTTCCCTACACCATCGTCTCATCCACGCATTGAGACTCTGAAGCTCTGCCTGCCTACCTGGCCCTGCGCGTGGAACTGGAAGCATTTCCGAGAATGCCACCATAGAGGTCCTGGATTTCAGTCTCTTTCCTAACAACCTAAATGTGGCCTCCAGGACATCTCTCCTACCCTTCCCTATGTCATTGGTACCGACATGTACCACGACCACCGGCTCCTCCCCAGCACTACACATAAGTCTATCTAGATGCCTCAAGAGATCCGCAACCTTCGCACCAGGCAGGCAAGTGACCATACAGTTCTCCTGGTCATCACAGACCCAACTATCTATGTTTCTAACGATCGAATCACCCACTACTAACACCCACCTCTTCCTAACAACTGGCATTCCCTCCCCCTCAGAGGTATCTTCAGTGCGAGAGGATACCGCAACATCCTCTGGGAGGAGGGTCCCAACTACAGGATGGTTTCCCTCTGCTCCCATTGAATGCTCTGTTCCCTTGAGACTTTCATCCTCCTTAAGAACACTGGGGCTCTCAGACTGGAGGTGGGACAGTACTACAGTGTCCCAGAAAGTCTCATCAACATAGCTCTCTACCTCCCTTAGCTCCTCCAGTTCAGCCACCCTGGTCTCCAAAGCCCGAACTCGGTCTCTGAGGGTCAGGAGCTCCTTGCAACGAGTGCACACATACGCCACCCGCCCACAGGGCAGGTAATCATACATGTTACACTCGACGCAATAAACAGGATAGCCCCCACTCTGCTGCTGGGCTTCTGTCTCCATTTTTGTACTGAATAAGTTTAAGTATAAACTGGGATTCTTTTTAAACCTCTGGAATATAGATTATTCTAAGAGTTATGTTTTAAAGAAGGTCAGAAGTCACTGGTGCCCTCTAAGGGTATGTCTACACTACCCCGCTAGGACTAGGACTAGGCTTCCTAGTTCGAACTACCTAGTTCGTGCCCCGTGTAGCCGCGCTGCACGGGGTTCGAACCAGCGGGGTTTTAAAAATGGCGACTCCCCGCTTATGCAAATGAAGCCCGGGAAATTCAAATCCCGGGCTTCATTTGCAAGTGCGGTATGCCTACATTACCCTCCTAGTTCGAACTAGGAGGGTAGTATAGACATACCCTAACCTCCCCCTCTAAACTCCCTCTCCAAACTCTGTTTGCTGTTCCTGTTCGCGCTCTCCCTGGTCGCTGAGTCACAGGCTTATAGAGCTCTGGTAGCCCCTCCCCCTGACTGAGGCTCAGCCAATTAACAGAGGCTTCTAGATTTCAAACCTTTTAGAAGCTCCTTCAAACAAACAAACCAAACAGACAAACACAAGCTGAGCACACTGCAAATAACTCCCCCACACACAAACACACACTCCAGACAGCCACTTACCACAAGGGTCCCGTTTTTACTCCTCTTTTACCTGGAGAACTCCCTCTCCAAACAAAAACCACCTCCCAGGGGCCAAGGTCTGGGCTGAACGTGGCAGCCCCGGGAGTGGCAGTAATAGTGTAAGGGGAGGAGATGAGGTCAGGGAGGGGATATGGGAAAGGAGGAAGAGGAGGGGGGTTAGGAAAAAGACAAGGAGGAGGGGGAGCAGGAAGAGGGGTGGGAAATTCAGTTGGGAGAGGGGCTGAGCAGGGTGCAGGAGTGGGGCAGATGTTGGGAGTGGGAACAGGGTCAGAAGCCTCAGCAGAAGAGGTACTGGAATGCGGTGCCTCTTCGCAGGGCAGGGGATCCGTGTCAGGGGATGTTAGCGTCTCCCCAGCACCGGGCCCCAGCACCACAGAGAGTGCGGCACCAGAGACCCCAGCGCTAGGGGTGATGGAAGCACCCGCCCGCTAGGAGCCTCCAGGGTTTTGGTGGCCACCTGAAGTGCTGCCAATAGCCGAGCAGATGGTCACACCCTGGGGCGACTCAGAGGCAGGGAGAAGGGATAGCAGCGAGTCAGAAGGGGAAGGAGAGGTCAGTTGTGGTCCCTCTAGGACTTGGTGATCCTCCTCTGAAGCATCCAGGGTCAAACCTAAACCTCCACCTCCTAGGAGAGGAAGGCAAGCCCACTGCCCGCCACCAGGTGGTGGCCTTTGTTGGTGGCAAGGTCAGAAGCCTCCTCCTCAGTGGAGGTGGGGACAGTGGGAGCATCCTCCATGGATGCTCCCTCTTGCAGGGACTCCGGGAGGGAGGCGTTTACTCCTCCCGCAACCGCCACGGTCACCTCAGCCGCCTCACGGTGCTGTGAAGCGTCCGGGGGCTCAGAGGGAGGGATGGCTCCAGTGTCTACTCCCCAAAGGTGCAAGAAGGGTATCCTCCCCCTCAGTGGGTGGGGAGGAATGCCAGGCTCGCTTGCGGCACCTCCCCATGGCAAGCTCCCAGCCCTCGGAGGAGGAAGGCTGGGCCCGAATGGGGGAAGAGCCAGGGGACAAGGGCAGCGGTGGGAGGGCGGGGGAAGACAGGGTCTGGGCAACAGGGGAAAGGGAGACCTCTCCCCGAGGTAGACCCCATCCGAGTCCCGTCGCTGACCCCGCTGCCCTCTCCTCCATGGGCCCGGCCTTGCCGCTTTTGGCAGTGGCAGCAGCACCAGCTCACTTGTCTGGGCCTTGCGGAGCCCGAGTGGGACTGACGGTCATGGTTGGAGGAGGGGCGACCCCAGGGTCCGGACCATCAGGGCCACCAGTTATGGTGGGGCCAGTGTCCTCCCAGGCATCAGGGATCCCTGGTGCCTCTCCAAGCTGAGCCAGGGGGCAGTCCCTTTGGACGTGCCCTGTCGCACAACAGAGAAAACACCAGGCCTCTCCCATGGTGTAATACACTCCGTACTGGGCCTCTTGATGGGGCACCAGAAATAACCCTTCTAGGGCAGTGGTTCTCAAACTTTTTGGGCTCCGGAGCCCTTTACATGCATAAAAATTTATGTGAAGCTCCAGCGGTCCACTGATTGTATGTGTTGTACCTATCGATGTTTCCAGTTTGTCAGCCTCACAGAGCCCCTGGAGATGTCACCCGGAGCACAGTTTGAGAAACACTGTTCTAGAGCTCCTTCACCACGTCCCGCCGGCAGTAGTTGGATTTGTATCTGCTGGAAAAAGGAAAGGACGCAGCGGAGGGTAGGATCTTTGCAGCCCAGAGGAAGGGGACTCAGGACTGACAGAGGCCTCCCCAGGGTGGAGAGGAAAGGCAATAGGGCGGCATTGGGGAGGAAGGGAGGAACGGAGGACAAAAACCACCCGTACGCCTAGGTCCTCCAAAGGCTCAAGGAGAACGTGGACTCCCCCCACTGCCAAACCCCTTTCCACCGCCTCCTGGGCGGTGGCCTTGGATGCCAGGAAGAATACCACCTTCCCGAACATCCTAGAGGCCGCCACCATGGCTGCGGGCCCCACCACACGTGCCAACACCCGCATGTAGGCCTCGCCCCACGTGGGGACCAACACCAGGAGGCAACTGACCCCGTGCCTCCTGGTCAGGGTGGGAAAGGGGCCGTGGCCGCCGGGGATGGTATTCCGGGAGGCGGCTTGGGAGGCGGCTACCTGGGCGTATGCCCTGGGGGCTTGGACACCCTCGCCTCCAGAGCTGGTGGAAGGAAAAGGGGGATGGGAAGGAGGGGGATCCGCAGCCAACACCGGGTCCGGGGAGTGAGCCCTCTCTACAGGAGGTTTTGCCTTCTGGGTGGGGCTCTTGCACTTTTTGACACCCCGGTCCTTCCTGTCCCTCAGGGGGGCCTTCTTAACGGTGACTAGAGGCACTGCAGCAGGAATGGTTGAGGCCCCGGGATCTCCACTGTAATGACAGGGGGCCCAGCGGCCTCAGAGGAGTTGTCGTTTTTAGGGAGGGTTGGGGAAGGGTTGGCAGGGGTGTCACCAGACAACTCCTCCATTGTGGTCATGGGCAGGGAAGGAAGGACAAGAACAAACAGTTGCGGGAGGACCAAAGCACCAGGGGAGGGAACAAGGAGGGAGAGGGAGGGGAGGAAGGAAGTTCACCACTGCCCCCCCACTAGGCTGGAAGTGGGGTGGGAGGGCAACAATGCAGAAAGGGGAAGGGGAATAAAAGAGTAAGGGGTACAGCTCCCAGCACAGGATGGAAAGAGCGGCTCCTCCGGCTGCACTGGGGAGATGAGGGGTAAGTTATCATTGAAAAGACATGGGGACAAGTGAAGCTGTGTGTGTGGGAAGAGTAACTAAAAAGGAGGGGGAAGCTCAAGTGCCTAACAAAAGAATGGGGGGGGGGGGGCGCCCAATGGGCACACACAAGGGTGGATAGGACAAGCAGTGGAAGGGGAAGCAGGCAGTGAGGAGATGCCTGCTGGGGGGGGGGGGGGGGGGGGGCTAGACACAGCTGGGGGAGGGGAACCAGCTTGCCCACAGGTGCCTGAGTAGCCAGCCCACAGCACCTGCTGCAGGGCTCAGCAGAGCAGAGGCAGGACAGGGAGGCAAGCGGTGGGGCAGAGAATGGAAAAGGCACCTGCAGCAACTGGGGCTGGGGAGGGAGCAGCAGCAGAAAGCAGGGGCAGGGGAACCAGGGGGAGGTGAACCACCCCCTACCCCCAGCCCCCCACAAGAGCTACACCAGCCCCCACCCAGGAACCCTGATGGAAAAGGTCCCTTAATCTCCCCCCATCCAACACAGGGCAGGCTGTGGGGAGAGAGAACCCCAGGGGCTGTCCTAAAACAGCCCCCTTACCTCCTCTGCCTCAGAGAAAGCAGCAGCAGCAGGAGGAATGGAGTTCAGGCCTGCCGAAGTGAAGAAAAGGGGCCAAAATAGACCCCCAAGAAGATGGGAGGGTGGCCTCCCCCCACCCAGAGGTAGGGCAGCAGAGTCACCCGCCTGCCTGCCTGCCTGCGCCCAGCACTTTCAACAACTAGCTGAGGTGAAGGGTGGGGTGGGGGGAGTTGCCTGCAAGAAAGGCAGGTGGAAAAAAGGGGCCTGGCCCAGAATGTAGGGGTATCCAGGGCCTGCCTGCCACAAAAACAGCAACCCCCCTAGAGGCACCTCCTCTAAAAAAGAAAGAAGAGAGGAGGGGTGCAGGAGACTGTGCAGCACCCCAAAAGCAAGGGGCTGCTGAAGCTGAGTGGAAGGCCCTTACACAGGGAGTTGGGTATGTGGGTTTATGTTCCCAGACTAGGCTACCAGAGACTGCGGCCCAGCTATTAGGTCAGGCAGACACCTGAAGCCTATCTGGCATCAGCCTGAAGGGAAGGCTAATTGGAACACCTGCGGTCAGTAAAGGTGGATGCGCACACTATAAAAACCCTCCCTCAGGCAAGGTTGGGGGGAGGGGGAAGGGGGAAGGAGAAAAGGGAGGGATGATGAAGGAATAAGAGAGCAACCCAACACAAGGGAACAGACCCAAGACAGCTGGGCTATGTCTACACTCATGGCTTCTTGTGCAAGTACAGCTGTTCTTGCACAAGAATCTGCAGTGTGTCTACACTGCCCACCCACTCTTGTGCAAGTAAATGTACAGTCCGGCGTGGTAAGAGAGGGCTCCTTGAGCAAGAGTTACGCTGTTTTCTATCAGACTTAAGCTCTCTTGCGCAAGAGGGCAGTGTGGACGTTCGGCAAGCGCGTTCTTGCACAAGAATTGGCCTCCAGTCAAAAACACAAGTGGCCTCTCTGACACTCCGTACAGGCAATCACCACTCGTTGGTTCCCCCTAGTTGGCCCCCCCCTTAAAGGCACAGGCACGGAGCACAGCCATTTGCCGCGTGCAGCCTGGGTAGCAGCCAGAGGGAGGAATGGCAGCTGCCCAGCCTCAGCCAGGTCCCTCAGACCCCATGGAGGAGCCACCCCAGAGCACCCAAAGGGGCACCAATTTTTGCCCAGATTGCCCAGGTGCTGGCCGCAAAGGGATACCCAGTCCGGACCCTGGAACAGGTCTGGGCCAAGGTGAAGGACCTTCACCTCACCTATGTGCGGGCCAGTGAGCGTGGGGGTGGCGGAGCCACTGCCTGTCCTCAGTATCACTGCCTGCACCAGATCTTGGGGGACAAAGGGGCCACTCCCCTGCTGGCCCAGGTGGACATGACGGTGGACACGACGGTGGCCATCCCAGTGGTCCGACCCAGGCCACCGGAGGAGGAGGAGGAGGAGGAGGAGGGAGACCGGTCCTCGAACGAGGAGGAGGAGGTGGCAGAGGACAGCAGCCAGACCTCACCATCCTGGCCCAGCACCAGTCAGGATGTGTCCCGGGCATCCTCAGAAGCTGGCGAGGGATTGTCTGGTGAGTGTAGTGGCTACCATTTGCAAGTGTGCTGGAGACGGGGGGGGGGAGAGAGAAGAGAGGTAGCAGCACATGCAACCTCGTGCAGCTAGGGTTGCCAGGTGTCCGGTTTTGAACCAGACAGTCCAGTCTTTGAGCTTTCTGTTCGGGAAACAAATTGAGAGGATATAAATGAGAAAATATAAATGTCCAGTATTTTCTAACTAAGGTGTAATGTAGACTGTCATGTAATGGCAAGTGTGTCCGGTATTTCTGTTGAAACCGTCTGGCAACCCTACGTGCAGCCAGACCAAGTGGCACAGAGAAGTGGCATCTAGTCCCAGCACATGCCTGGGACCCCGGCGATTCCACTTGACCAGACCCGGGGGGGGGAGTGGAGTAGGCCAGCCCCAAGGTTGCAGGCCTAACCCCACACAGCCTAAAGGGTGCTGCACACAGCACACATCCATGGCCACCTCTGGGACACTGTAGCTTCCCCTGGGGAAGGCACAACAGGCCCCCCAAACACATGTGGCCCCCCGGGGGCTCCTGGGCCGCCTTGGGACCGCCCCCTCCTGCTGCCCCAGGGGAATTCCCCCTCACCAGCCACACCTGTCCCCGGGCATCATGATGTGCTGGGAGGAGGGCACGGGGCTCTGGAACACCATTTGGGGCAGGGTTCACTGACCATGTTGCTCTCCTCTGCTTCTCCTGCAGTGGGACCCCCTGCCAGCGAGGGACCTTCCAGCCCCATCCCGCCGGCGCAA
Source organism: Pelodiscus sinensis (assembly GCF_049634645.1). NCBI lineage: Eukaryota > Metazoa > Chordata > Testudines > Trionychidae > Pelodiscus > Pelodiscus sinensis. The sequence goes on from NW_027465931.1 coordinate 4,250,623, forward strand.
AGGATCCAGGGCCCGTTGCAGCGCTCCTGGGACCGCCACCACCTGCTCTGCCATCACGTCTGCGTGACTGAGCACATGGAGCGTGCTCTGACGGAGGAGATCCACGCAGATGCGGAGTGGCGGGAGAGGGTAGTACCTGGAGCGCTGCGACCATGTGTGCAGTATCCTGGGCACGATTGCAGACCGAATGAGCCCTGTGCAGCAGCCCAATGCTGCCAGGCCCCCCTCTGCCACCCCCAGCTCTCCGCCCGCTTCTCCCCCACCTTGCCCATGCCCCCTCCCGAGGTCCCCCACCCTCGGCACCTCCTGGTGCAGCCTGCCCCAACCCAGCACAAGGGGCAGAGGTGCCCCCGCACCCGTGGGGGTGGGAGAGGCCTTCATTATCAATCATGAGGCCCTCCCAGTTCAGGGTCCCCTCCTCCCAGTTCAGGGTCCCCTCCTCCCCCCTCCCCACAGTGTACTCCCTTCCCCATGTAAATAAAAAAGTGCCTTATCTACAGCAAGTGCATTTTATTTATTGGGAGGTGAGGGAAGGGTGGCAGGAAGGGGTGGTGATGGGAACGGGAAGTGGGGGCACAGGGGCATCCCTGCGGTCAGAGGTGTAGGGGCAGCCTATTGTGGGGCCTGGTCCAGCATCACCCAGAGGGCTTCCCGGACCCGAACCCCATGGCGGTTGGTCTGTCTGGTGGCAGCCATGTGGGGCTGCTGGTAGGCCTGGCCCTCACCTACCATCCACCCTGGGAGGAAGGCCTCCCCCCTCCCCTCAATAACATTACGCAGCACGCCGCGATGACCTCCGCGATGTGCTGCACCCCTATGTCCAGGGGGGTCAGGAGGCACCTGAACCGTGCCTTCAGACGGCCAAAGGCGCACTCGACGGGATTGCGGGCCTGGTCCAGGTGGGCGTTGAAGGTGGCCTAGCTGTGGTCCAGTCGGCCGGTGTATGGCTGCATCAGCCAGGTCATCGGGGTAGGCCACATCCCCCAAGATTCAGACCGGCATCCTGACATCCCCAATGGTGAGTTCCCACTGGGGGAAGTAGGTGCCCGCCTCCAGCCTGTGGCAGAGGCCTGAATGCCTGAAGATGTAAGCGTCTTGGGCCCACCCGGACCACCCCACATAAATGTCCTGGAACCGGGTTCCTCACTTGTTACCACCCTTGTGATCACTGGAGCCACAGGATTGAGCTCTTGTGTCTTTAATTTCAAATCCTGCAATTCCCTGTGTGCAGGCGCATAGGGCCCCTCGGGAAGAGCATCTGGGGGGTCTGGGCAACCAGGATCCTTCCAACTAGTCCTATTCCAAGTGTCCTCCCGGGTGTCTGTGTCCCTAGTGCCCACACTCACTCCTCCCCTTATTGCTGCTACAGTGCCCCTCTGGGCTCCCAACATGCTTTCCAGCTTCTCTATTCGCTGCCTGCAGGCTGTGATATCACTGTCTGTCTGGGCCCGATCCTTATTTTCCTGTAATACTGCTCTGACAGCTGCCTGTGCATCCCCCAGCTTCATTTGCAATGCAGAGAGATCCCTGTAGTAAGATGAAGGCCTTGTGTGGAGGCCTGGGGGAAGAGTCTTTCAGCTGGCCTTGGCTGAAACTCTCCCTCAAGGCTTCCCCGATGAGCACATCTCCTTGATGTGCTTGCTGAATGGCAGCGGTGCCTGGCTGCTCAAAAACCCTGCCTCTGCCCACCACCCTGGCAGGAAAGTCTGCCCCCTTATTTTCACAAAGGTTGTGGAGCACACAGCATGCCACCACCACCTGGAGGGATGTTCTGGTCGCCAAAGTCCAGGCAGGTGAGGAGATTCCAGAACCTCCCCTTGAGGCGGCTGAAGGCACCCTTCACAACGATGCAGCGCCTGCTGAGCCTGGTGTTGAAGGTCCAGGTTTCCTGTGTAGGGCTGTGTCACCCAGGATGCACATGGAAGAGGCTGGAGTTCCTGAACATGTGGGCATCAAGTATCAGAGGGGTAGCCATGTTAGTCTGAATCTGCAAAAACAACGAGAAGTCCTGTGACACCTCACGCCTTCACATCAGCTGCTAGAAGGGGGCCTCATCCTCCCTGACTGAATTGACCTCATTATCTCTAACCTTACTCTTGATTGGCACTTTTCTTATGCCTGCATATTTATACCTGCCTCTGGAATTTCTACTACATGCATCTGATGAAGTGGATCTTTGCCCACGAAAGCTTATGTGGACATTGTGTGCCTTCCCCAACCACCTGATGTAAACATCCATGAACCGGCCCCAGTGGTCCATGAGTGCCTGCAAGATGATGGAAGAGTACCCCTTCCTATTGGTATAGTCTAAGGCCCAGTGGTCAGGGGCCAGGATGGGGATGTGGGTGCCATCAATGGCACCCTCTGTAATTGGGGAAGCCCATGGCAGCAAAGCCTGTGATGATGGGGTCAATGGTGCCCAGGGTGATGATCCTCTGCAGCAGGATGGTATTGATGGCCTTCACCACCTATAGAAACATAAAATCACAGGGTTGCAAGAGCCCTTGGGAGGTCCTGGAGTCCAAGTCCCTGCCCAGAGCAGGACCAACCCCATCTAAACCATCCCTGGCTGGGCTTTGTCAAGCCAGGATTGAAAAACCTCTAGGGACGGAGATTCAAGCCCCCTCCCTAGGTAACCCATTCCAGTGCTTCATCACCCTCCTTGTAACATAGTAAAAGGGTCAAACCCACATGAGCATGGCCCCAACTGTCGATCTCCCCATGCCGAACTGGTTCCTGATGGAGCGGTAGCTGTTCGGCGTAGCGAGCTTCCATAGTGCAATGGCCACATGCTTCTCAAGGGGGATGACGGGTGTCATGTGGGTGTCCTGTTGCCTGAGGACAGGGGTGATGCGGTCCCAGCAGTCAGAACTGGTCTCCCGCCGCCAGAAGCGGCATTGCATGGTGTGCAGGTGTGGAAACCATTTCATATTTAGCTAGAAGCCACTTCATATAACAGAAGCCATTTAAGTTTCTCGCTTCTGCTCATACACTAGAAAGTTAACTGACCTTCAATAATGTGTGAAAGGCCTGGAGGATGGGCTGTTGGAATGTGTTAATAAACTATTTTGAGCTGAAGCTCGAACTCCCTAAAAACCTGTTTCTTTCTGTGCTGATAATTTCTTTTTGAAGTTTGTTTTGATGGAATGCCCTGGCATCAGACTTGTTTGGTTAAGGGTATAAAATACTAGGATTGATTGTGTTGAGCAGTCCTACTGGGCCCAGCTCTGCTGGCACCATGTTTGGCTAACTTGGCTTTATTGATCAATAATGCTGTCTGTTTAGCCGCTTAAACTGAGTGAGGCCTTTGCTTCAACACAGGGGTGGATGGACGGGTATGTGGTGCATGAGGAGTGCCAGGGCCTGGGTGAGGAGGTCCCCCCATTCTGGGCTTGTAATTGTGCTCCAGCAGCACCACGTGGGCAGTCTGCATGAACTGCACCAGGAGGTCAAAGAGATGGTGACTGCTTTGCAACAGCTCGGGCTCCATGCGAGTGCTGTGGTGTCCGCAAGGGCAACCAGAGCACGCAGTGTGAGTTTGCTGCCTCTTGAGAAGGTAATCAATGGAGAAGAGATGTGTGAGATGCAGCTGTAGAGAGGAGCCCCTTTAAAGCAGCGGTTCCCAAACACCGGTCTGCAGACCGGTGCCAGGCCACAAACCACTGGCTGCTGGGTCACGGCAGCTCTGGGGGTCGGGGCACACCGCCCAGTGCCTCTCCTCCTGCCATGGCTGTTAGAAGAGGTGTGACCTGTCCTGCCTCGCAGCCAACCAGCACCAGTGTTATGCTTAAACGAAGCACACGAGATCTTTTATAGGGGAAAAGGCGGTATGCCACATTTATTGAGACTACAACAGTTGTGTAGAAACTGTAGAAACCATTTTCATATTTAGCTAGAAGCCATCTTGTATATCAGAAACCATTTCAGCTTTTCTCTCAAGCACGTAGACCAGAGTGAACTTTCTGTCACCCCGTGAGAAGAGGCCTACAGGATGGGCTATTGGTATGTGTTAATTGGGCTGGTTGGGACAGGAGATGTACTCCCTCGCACCTGTCCGCCATCTTGTTGATAAGGCTTTGTTTTTCCAAATTTAATTGAGGATTTCTGTAATTGGATGCCCTGACAGACTGTTTGGCTAAGGGTATAAAGATACTAGGACTGATTGTATTAGCAGCCTTACTGGGTCTGGCTCTGCTGGGACCACGCTATTCTATTCGGGCCACTGTCCTCCGACAGTGCCCACACAGCCTGGGCTTTACCCCTTCCGGGGATAGTTCGGGGCATCCGAGCGCGGGCGGAATAGTCTGGTGCCCCCTTGTTCTGCGCCCTTATCATTGCCCCCTATGACGTGCTTTTCCCACCAGTTCCCAGCGGCACAAGTCTAAAACGCCCTTTGGTTGCTTTCTCGGGCGTTTCTTTCATAGCTGTTCTGAGAGGGGGAGAAGGGGGCCCAGGCCCACCCTCACTTCCGGGCCCCAGCCCAGGGCCCTGAAGGACACAGACCGGTTTTGGTCCGGGTCCGGTTGACAGGGGTGTCCTGCCAAAACCTGCCAATCTGCGAGGTTTTGATATGGCCCTACCCTGGGCTACTTCCTCTCCGTTCCAGCTCCCCTCCCCTGCTGCTGGCTTACCCGGCCCTCCACGGGCCAACCGCTCGTCGCTCCGGATGACCTTCTGGACCCCGTTGCTCCACGGGTGTCCGTGATGTCTTGCCTTCCGCTGCTGCCGGCGCTTGCCCTCGCCCGTCCTCCGGGGGTGAAGGCTCCAATCCCCACCGTTTGTCTTCCTCCACACCCCCCTCCTCCTCACACAGCCCGGGGCGGCGTTTAAAACTCCCGCCGTGCCCGGCGCCGGAGGGGGACGTCATCCTGACGTCACCAGCTAGCTCCGCCCCTCCTGCAGCATCCATGCCACAGCCGCCATGCCTGAGGCTGTCAGCTGGTCCGCAGCGCGGGTACACCCGGCACAACGCCGGTGCGCGCTTCCCCACCACCCGAATAGGGCTTTTGCCGCGGGGGTTTTCGTGCGGGGTTGCGGGGCCCCGTCACACCCCCCCTCTCTTGACCATCTGGCTCTAACGATGACCTTCACGTGTTATCTCATTCACACAAACAGTCTTTCACAAAATCCTTCAAAGGTAAACAGCAGTGCTTTATATTAAGCAAAAGCAAAACTCCCAATTGCAGGATAGTTGCATGAGGGGGGTTTGGTGGGGACCAAACTAATCCCTGTTGGTAGGAGGATGGTGGGAAAAGCCCTTCGAGGGGGGTCACATGACACCTTTTACTTCTGGTCATGTGTCCATCTTGCCCTGAGAGTGTTACCTCCAGAGGCGTGGCGAATGGGGGTTGGGGCGTGGTTAACAGGGGTCAGGGGCGTGGCTAATGCAGGTCAAAGTACATTTTTAAAAAATTCTTTGGGTGCACACCCTAATGAAATGTGCTGCGCACGCCTAAGGTCATTAGGATGGGGAATGTAGCGGGTAATCCAGTTAAGGTCTTTGTTTTAACCTCTATTGCAGATATCAAATTTGTAAATGAAATTAAGTTCTGCAGCTTCCCTTTCAAGTTAGTTTTTTAAATTGGCTTGTAATAATATGGTAACTTTGAGATCCATTAATGAGTGCCTGGGCAAGTTAAAATGTTCCCCAACAGGTTTCTATGTGTTATTGTGTCATATGGTGCGCATACCCCGCACTGAAGCAGGTGGGGTTAAGACCCTGTGGGTGGAGGAAGTCCCGCCCCTTCACCCAGACTGGGCATGCTCCAAATGCTGGGGCACCATAAAAGGCAAGAGCAGCTCAGTCTAGGCTGGCCAGCAAAGGGAAAGGATCTCCATCTGGTGCTGCAACAGCCAGCGATCTAGACAGAGGGAACCGAAGTTCCTGGAGACTGCCACCACAAAGACCCAGCGAAGCCCTGGGGAGAAGCTGCTGCCGAGGAGCCGGGAGACCCAACCGCCACGTGGGATGACACCTCAGTGGCACCGTTAGGAAGCGACCCAGGGAGGGTGCAGGAGCAGCCTCTCCTGCCCAGGAACACTCAGCATATTTTGACTGGATTCTCCGCTGAGGGAGTGGTAGACCGATCTACCACTCACAAGGCCTTGGGTTGGGACTCGGTGGGCCTGGGTCCCCCTACTGGGGCACTAACCCCAATCCTACTGACTCTGGCCCTTAGGCCACACTGCCCTGAGACCAGGGATGCCTAGAGACTCTGGTCGATAGGCTATACTGCCCTGTGCTAGGGATCACTAAGGGTATGTCTACACTAGCTCATTAGTTCGAGATAGGTAGGCAAATGAGGGCAACCGGAGTTGCAAATGAAGCCCAGGATTTAAATATCCTGGGCTTCATTTGCATCTTCCCGGGTGTGACGGACCGGGCCATGTCTGGGCACAGCTGAGGGCGTCCGCTCAGGGCAAATTGCTCAAATCCGGGGCTACTTACAGCCCCCAGACTGGTGACCTTCCCAAGCAGGCCACAAACCAGACCCACAGAGCGCTTCAGCTGCCTGCCTGAAGCCTCCTGAGCAAAACCCCTCCGGCACCCCAGCAATATCCGTGCCCCAGATGGCCCCGGGCCTATACACAGGTGGGGGGGTCCTAGCACCCAATCCCAGCTACCCCAAACAAGTTCTGTCCAGTTCCAAGAAACCAGCCACAGATCCCTGGTCAATTTACCCTCTGGACCTTACCCACAAATCACGCTAGGCCAATCCTTTAGAATCTATATCTAAAGGTTTATTATCACAAGCAAGAAAAGCCTGAGAGTAAGGTTGTTAAAGAATAGTATGTTACATGCACCGAATCTCCCAGTCCTCGATGCAGGCTCTAGCAGAGATGTTGCAGCTGCTGGTTTAAAAGTTCTTGTTGCGCATCCTAGCATCAGGATGGGTTCACAGGTCTTCCGGGCTCTTCGATCCCTGCAATGCTGCCTCTGGGATGAAGTGCTGAGCTGAGAACAAAATGGCATCGACCACATGGCCTCTTTATACCTCCTTCCTGGCCTCCTCTTGTATGCAGCCAGTCACCTGGCCCTCAGCCTCTCTCTGCTGGCAGCTCTTAGGTCTCTGCCCTCATGCTTTAGGTGTGTCCTTGGCCCATCGAGTGCCATTGTCCCACAGGGCCTCGCTACTCAGCCTGTCCATAGCCATGCTTAACCACATTCACAGAAATATTCAGCTTCCACACAGATTACAGATTCCTACCTACACACACAGACATTATACACTCACATAAATAGCGTACGCAGGATCAGCAAACAATAAGCTCCCATTCAATACCCCACATGGCCCCCTTTTATATCATTGTTGGGGCCAGCAACCCCACCTATGGGTGCAGCCATGATCTGGCTGCTTCCCTCAAATTCCAGTAATGTGACACCCCAACGCAAAATTGATGCAGGAAGTGATGCCAGTAACATCACTGAGGGCATCACAGGCCTCCCCATGCTTTGGCTCTGTGTCATCACATGTTCTAACCCAATGTTAGAAACAACAATACAGAGCTGGATCAGTGTATGAGAACCCAGTTCGCCAAAGATAGGCTTCATTACTGCAAGGTCTGTCATAGCGACAACCACATCCTTGCACTGTCTTAGAATTCCAAGGTAAAACTTGGTAAGACCCAGAACTAATTGGATCTGCCTTTGTAGCATGATCCTCATGTATGTCAGGTGATTTTGCCCAGCGCTGAAGAAAGTAGTGAATTTATCCAGGCCAGCTCTGGCAACTCTCTGAATCACAATTAACATTGTGTGAATGCAGGTATTCTCATCCCAAATAGTGTAGGCATTTTTGCACTTATCCATGAAAACAAAATGGTGGCGTGCCTCAGTTTCCCTTTTCACACAGGACCTTCTGGCTGGAACCTTTTTTGTCTTGTTAGAAGTTCCTAGACCAGTTACAAGCATTAACCATGCATTAGCAATATCACAATGTCCCCTTATATACCGTCTGTCATTTGGTACATCTCCGGACAGATTACATGGTATTTCCATAAGATCATGCACATTGTATACCTCTACATTTCTCTGCAACAATAATACATTGGTTACAAGAATTAACATCAGTAACAAGAACAATCCTATATCAGGTGCATATTGACATTCTCCATCATGCCCCTTCTTTGGCTCCACACCATTGCAGTTTTGGCCCTTCAGGTTCAAACTGCAAATCTTCTTTGCCAAAGCAAGTCCTGCCCCTCCTCCCTGTCCTGTGGGCTCCAGGCCTGAAACCTCTGGCCTGACCAAGACAAAGGGCTGGCTGGGCGTGACTCCCTGGCTCACAATGGCCCTGGAATTCTCCCCCTTCCCCCACTCAGTGGGGTAACAGCAGTAAGCTGTAGACTCCCAAGTCTCTCCTCTGTCCCTCTCTAACCTCTGTTTCCACATGGAACCAGATATCAAACTCCCTGAGGGTATGTCTACACTACCCTCCTAGTTCGAACTAGGAGGGTAATGTAGGCATACCGCACTTGCAAATGAAGCCCGGGATTTGAATTTCCCGGGCTTCATTTGCATAAGCGGGGAGCCGCCATTTTTAAAACCCCGCTGGTTCGAACCCCGTGCAGCGCGGCTGCACGGGGCTCGAACGAGGTAGTTCGGACTAGGCTTCCTATTCCGAACTACCGGTACACCTCGTGGAGGTGTACCGGTAGTTCGGAATAGGAAGCCTAGTCCGAACTACCTCGTTCGAGCCCCGTGCAGCCGCGCTGCACGGGGTTCGAACCAGCGGGGTTTTAAAAATGGCGGCTCCCCGCTTATGCAAATGAAGCCCGGGAAATTCAAATCCCGGGCTTCATTTGCAAGTGCGGTATGCCTACATTACCCCGCTAGTTCGAACTAGGAGGGTAGTGTAGACATACCCTGATTGACGAGTGTCCACCGTGTCCAGAGATGGGAGCTTAACTGCCATCTCCTGCATCCTAGAGGGAGGGTATGTCTACACTACCCCGCTAGTTCGAACTAGCGGGGTAATGTATGCATACCGCACTTGCTAATGAAGCCCGGGATTTGAATTTCCCGGGCTTCATTAGCATAAGCGGGGAGCCGCCATTTTTAAATCCCCGCTGCTTCGAACCCCGTGTAGCGCGGCTACACGGGGCTCGAACTAGGTAGTTCGGACTAGGGTCCTATTCCGAACTACCGTTACTCCTCGTGAAACGAGGTGTACCGGTAGTTCGGAATAGGCACCCTAGTCCGAACTACCTAGTTCGAGCCCCGTGTAGCCGCGCTACACGGGGTTCGAAGCAGCGGGGATTTAAAAATGGCGGCTCCCCGCTTATGCTAATGAAGCCCGGGAAATTCAAATCCCGGGCTTCATTAGCAAGTGCGGTATGCATACATTACCCTCCTAGTTCGAACTAGGAGGGTAGTGTAGACATACCCAGAGTGACCACACAGCTGTTCTGCTCTGCATACTTAGCTACACAGTCCTTCTCCTGAATCTGAGACACTAATTTCCCACTCTCCTCATTCACCTGGGAATAATCCTGTCCCAAAGACACTGACTTCCCAGCAAGCTGGTCACACACAGTCACTGGGGGTATGTCTACACTACAGCACTAATTCGAACTAACTTAGTTCGAATTAGTTAATTCGAACTAAGCTAATTCGAACTAGTGCATCTAGACGTAAAAACTAGTTCAAATTAGCGTTTTGCTAATTCGAACTAGCATGTCCACATTGAGTGGACCCTGAACCGAGGTTAAGGATAGCCGGAAGCAGTGCCAGCAGGGCATCGGGTTAGGACTTGGAGCGTGGAGCTGCAGTCTCAGGTTAGCCGAGGGCTGTGCTTAAAGGGACCCACCCCCACCCCGGACAGACAGTTCTCAGGGGTTCCCCGCTCGCTTGTCTAACTCCAAGTCCTGTCTTGGAGTGCCCTGAGTGCCCACACTCGGCACATCACAGCACTCGGCCATCAGCCCGGCTGCACTTGCCGCAGACTGCCATCCGGGGGGGGGGGACAAATCGGGGGGCTGCAGGAGAGCTTCTACCCTGAGGAGACCACAGAGCCACCCCAGTCCTCCCCATCGGGGGCTCGTACCCCATTCCTCCTTCACCTCCTTCCACTTACCCTTCCTTAGCCCCCTTTCCTGATGTACAAAATAAAGGACACGTGTGGTTGAAAATAGAAACTCTATTGAACAAAACTCGGGGAGACTGGGAAAAGGAGGTGGTCGAGGGGAAGAGAGAGGCTGGGAGAGGGGAGGGCAACTAAAATGATCAGGAGTTTGGAACAGGTCCCATATGAAGAGAGGCTAAAGAGACTGGGACTTTTCAGCTTAGAAAAGAGGATACGGAGGGGGGATATGATAGAGGTCTATAAAAGCATGAGAGGGTGGAGAGGGTGCATAAAGAAAAGTTCTTCATTAGTTCCCATACTAGAAGGACTAGAGGACACCAAATGAAATGAATGGGTAGCAGGCTTCAAACTAGTAACAGAAAGTTGTTCTTCACAAAGCAAATAGTCAACCTGTGGAACTCCTTGCTGCAGGAGGCTATGAAGGCTAGAAGTATTACAGAGTTTAAAGAGAAGTGAGATAAAGTCATGGAGGTTGGGTCCATGGAGTGCTATTAGCCAGGAGGTAGGAACGGTGTCCCTGGCCTCTGTTTGTAGAAGGCTGGAGATGGATGGCAAGAGACAAATGGCTTGGTCATTGTCTTTGGTCCATCCCCTCCATGGTCCTAGTGTTGGCTGCTGTCGGCAGACAGGCTACCGGGCTAGATGGACCTTTGTTCTGACCCAGTACGTCCATTCTTATGTTCTTATGTTCTAAGCTCAGGGCTCAGGGTCGGGGTCTCACTGGACCACCTTGATTTTCATGCAAACCTGCTCCTGGGTGTCCAGGCTGGCAGCTATCCTGCCCTAGACGGCCACTTTCCTGTGGCTAGTGCGGAGGTCGTGGATGTTGGAGGCTTCCCCTCAAACCTCGATGAGGTCCACGATGTCCGCACTAGACCAGGCGGGCTCCCACCTCTTGCAGCCCGGGGCAGGCTCTTGGGAGCTGCCAGCCTGGTCCCGGGAAAAGGCGGAGGGCTGGGTGGCAGCGGGTTGCTGGCTCGTGCCATGCCAGATGCAGAGTCTGCTGGCTGGGTGCTGGCAGGCTTGCACCTGGCACGGGCACCGTAGCCAGCCCGTGGCCCTTTAAGTGCTCCGGGGCCGGGAGGGGGGCAGAAGAGTTTCCCTGGTTTGGTCCAGAGTGGCCACCAGGGCAAGCTGGGGAGGGCTAGCCTCCCACTAGTTCGAATTAAGTGGCTACACAGCCCTTAATTCAAACTAGTTAATTTGAACCAGGCATTAGTCCTCGTGGAATGAGGTTTACCTAGTTCGAATTAAGCGCTCCGCTACTTCGAATTAAGTTCCAACTAGCGGTTTGCATGTGTAGCGCCTATGAGAGTTAATTCGAACTAACGGCTGTTAGTTCAAATTAACTTTGTAGTGTAGACATACCCTGGGTTATCAGCCTGCTCCAATTCTCTGGCTGTCCCTGCCTTATCTGGAACAACCCTCAGTCCCTCTGAGTATGTCTACACTACAGAGTTAGTTCAAACTAACTTAATTCGAATTAGTTAATTCGAACTAAGCTAATTCGAACTAACGCGTCTAGAACTAAAAACTAGTTCGAATTAGCGTTTTGCTAATTCGAACTAGCATGTCCACATTGAGTGGACCCTGAACAGGGCTTAAGGATGGCCGGAAGCAGTGCCAGCAGGGCATCAGAGGAGGACTTAGAGCGTGGAGCTGCTGTCTCAGGCTAGCCGAGGGCTGTGCTTAAAGGGACCCGACCCCCACCCCGGACAGACAGTTCTCAGGGGTGCCCTGCTTGAAAACCAGTCCTGGCTTGGAGTGCCCTGAGTGCCCACACTGGGCACATCACAGCACTCAGCCATCAGCCCGGCTGCACTTGTCGCAGGCTGCCATCTGGGGAGAGGGGGCAATTGGGGGGCTGCAGGAGAGCTTCCACCCCCAGAAGTCCGCAGAGCCAGCCCAGTCCTCCCCATCGGGGGCTCGTACCCCATTCCTCCCTCACCTCCTTCCACTTACCCTTCCCTAGCCCCCCTTCTTATTGATGTACAAAATAAAGATAACGTTTCTTCCAACATTGACTCTGTCTTTATTGAACAAAACTGGGGGAGACTGGGAAAAGGAGGTGGGAGAGGGGAAGAGAAAGGCTGGGAGAGGGGAGGGCAACTAAAATGATCAGGGGTTGGGAACAGGTCCCAAATGAAGAAAGGCTACAGAGACTGGGACTGTTCAGCTTAGAAAAGAGGAGACGGAGGGGGGACAGGATAGAGGTCTCTAAAAGCAGGGGTTGGGTGGAGAGGGTGCATTCAGAAAAGTTCTTCCTGAGTTCCCATAAAGAAGGACTAGAGGACACCAAAGGAAAGGAATGGGTAGCAGGCTTCAAACTAGTAACAGAAAGTTGTTCTTCACAAAGCAAATAGTCAACCTGTGGAACTCCTTGCTGCAGGAGGCTGTGAAGGCTACAACTAGAACAGAGTTTAAAGAGAAGTGAGATCAAGTCATGGAGGTTGGGTCCATGGAGTAGTCTTAGCCAGGGGGTAGGAGTGGTGTCCCTGCCCAAGGTTTGTGGAAGGCTGGAGAGGGATGGCACGAGACAAATGGCTTGGTCACTGTCTTCGGTCCATCCCCTCCAGGGTCCCTAGGGTTGGCCGCTGTCGGCAGACAGGCTACTGGGCTAGATGGACCTTTGGTCTGACCCAGGACGGCCATTGTAAGCTCAGGGCTCAGTGTCGGGGGTCTCAGTGGACCCCCTTGATTTTCATGCACACCTGCTCCTGGGTGGCCAGGCTGGCAGCTCTCCTGCCCTAGACGGCCACTTTTGTGTGCCTAGTGCGGAGATCGTGGACGAGGAGCCGCCAGCCTGGTCCCGAGAAGAGGGGGAGGGCTGGGGGGCATCGGGTGGGTGGCTCGATCCGTGCCAGGTGCAGGGTCTGCTGGCTTGGTGCTGGCAGGCTTGCACCTGGCATGGGCACCGTAGCCAGCCCGTGCCCCTTTAAGGGGTCCGGGGCCGGGAGGGGGGCAGAAGAGTTTCCCTGGTGGTGCCCAGAGTGGCCCCCAGGGAAAGCTGGGGAGGGCTAGCCTCCCACTAGTTCGAACTAAGGGGCTACACAGCCCTTAATTCGATCTAGTAAGTTCGAACTAGGCTTAATCCTCGTAAAATGAGGTTTACCTAGTTCGAACTAAGCGCTCCGTTAGTTCGAATTAAGTTCGAACTAACGGAGCGCTAGTGTAGCGCCTATGAATGTTAGTTCGAACTAACGTCCGTTAGTTCGAACTAACTTTGTAGTGTAGACATACCCTCTGAGACTTCCCCACAACCCTCCACACTGGATTTGTCTACATCCAAGTCAGTGGAGTCACTGCTAATGGACAAATTCTGTCCCTCAGGCACTACAACAAGTGCCTCACACAAGAAGCTGCTACCTTTTACAGGCAGAGCTTTCTCCTGAATGCCTTCTCTAAGCCAGGCATTCTCACCTCTCTCAGTTACTGCAAACTGCTTGCTACAAGCACTGCCAGGACTCTCCTCCCTATGAGCTTCCTTAAGCAACAGTTCACCCTTCTCTGGCTCCACAGCAGTATTACCCTGCTGAGCCCCAACCAACCCCTCCTGCAATTCCCTTACTCCCTGAGTCATCTCTGGCCCCTCAGGTGGATTCACAGACAATCCCCTCTCAGGCATATAGACAGACTCACAAGATACAGGGTCAGAAGTACCTTCACTCCCTGTGCAGCTCTCTAGATGTCTGTAAACGTCCACACCATCATTAGGCTCCAGAGTTAACATGCCATCAATCTCTCCTTGTGCCCGGGCTAAGGGGTCACCCTGGTCCCACAGAGGCATTCCCCCCTCTTCCAGCAACACAGGAGCATCAGGCACAACATCAGTGTCACCATTGTCTGGTCTCTTGGGTTCTGGCAAGACACTGCCTGGATCTACCCAAGTCACAGCATCCTCCTCCCCAGCAGACACAAACTTAGAGACACCTCCTTTCTGGGCCTTCTTTGTATCCAGACCCAACTCTGGGACAACAACACTGCTCTCAGCCTTCACAGACTGTGGGGCACCTTCCTTAGACAAAGGCAGAAACTCTTCCCCATACACAGCCAGACAACCAGAGACAGTTTCTCCCTTGTCCCAGCACCCCTGGCTAATCTCAGGCATACAGCTAGACCCTGAGACAGCTTCCTTTACTGCCCCACTGCTACTTCCACCAGCCAAATTGCCAGCTTGCACACACTGTGCTTCACACAACTCAATTTCAGCTTGTGCAGGTTCAATTCCACAAACCTCACCAGCCACCAACTCCTCAACTAAAACTTCACTCTGGCCAGCCACTCCAGGCTGCCCCAGAGAAACATTTCCCTGATTTCTGGGCTCTTCTTGCCCTGGTTCTGATTCCAGCCTCACCTCTGAGGCATCAGACAGGCCCTTGGATCCCTCACCCACAGGCTCACTGCCCCCCTGCACAGACACACAGCCGTCTGCCACAGGCACACATGTAGAGACACTTTCCCCTTGGTTACAGGGAGACTGACCAGCTCCAGGAAACTTTCCATACCCACATGCACCCCCTACCCAAACCTCCCTGTTAGCTACAGGTAACACAAAAGGTTTGCATCCACACATGCTTTGGGGTTGGGTCATCACATCAGCTGGGTAAAATACGTCTGCCATATCATAAGCATACCGCATACCCACAGAGTTATACATTGAACCTTCAGGAGGATACAGTCTCTCTTGTTCTTTTAGTCTCTTAAGCTGAAGGTCAAGTCTAGCATTTTCCTCCTTGGCTAGGGCCATCTTCTTTGCATGCTCTGCCATTCTCTCTGCATGTTCTGCTTTTCTCATCTCAAGTTCCCGATCCATCTCCTGCTTTCTCTTAGCAATTTCTTCATCTGCCTTCCGCCTTCTTTCAGCAGCCTCCTTTGCTCGCTTCTGCTCCTTTTCATCCACATCTCTGGTTAACAACAGCACTACCAGATCTAGTTTAGAGGCCCTTTTCCTAAAGGCAATGCCTCTCCCCGAGCACAAATCCTTCAGAGCCTCTCTACTTAGGCTCTCATACTGGTGCTCACTCATTTCAGCTGCCCTTTAACCAACCGCACTCTCAGTACCACAAATCAAATTTAGACAGCGTGGGGTCCTGATCCCAAAGCTCAATTGACCAAGATCTGTGGATCCTGCCGACTACGCCACTGTGACGGACTGGGTCATGTCTGGGCACAGCTGAGGGTGTCCGCTCAGGGCGAATTGCTCAAATCCGGGGCTCCTTACAGCCCCCAGACTGGTGACCTCTCCAAACAGGCCACAAACCAGTCCCACAGAGCACTTCAGCAACCTGCCTGAAGCCTCCTGAGCAAAACCCCTCCGGCACCCCAGCAATATCCGTGCCCCAGATGGCCCCGGGCCTATACACAGGTGGGGGGGTCCTAGCACCCAATCCCACCTACCCCGAACAAGTTCTGTCCGGTTCCAAGAAACCAGCCACAGATCCCTGGACAATTTACCCTCTGGATCTTACTCACAAATCACGCTGGGCCAATCCTTTAGAATCTAACAACTAGAGGTTTATTATCACAAGCAAGAAAAGCATGAGAGTAAGGTTGTTAAAGGATAGTACATTACATGCACCGAATCTCCCAGTCCTCGATGCAGGCTCTAGCAGAGATGTTACAGCTGCTGGTTTAAAAGTCCTTGTTGCGCATCCTATCATCAGGATGGGTTCACAGGTCTTCCGGGCTCTTCGATCCCTGCAATGCTGCCTCTGGGATGAAGTGCTGAGCTGAGAACCAAATGGCATCGACCATGTGGCCTCTTTATACTCCTTCCTGGCCTCTTCTTGTATGCAGCCAGTCACCTGGTCCTCACCCTCTCTCTGCTGGCCGCTCTTAGGTCTCCGCCCTCATACTTTAGGTGTGTCCTTGGCCCATCAAGTGCCATTGTCCCACAGGGCCTTGCTAATCAGCCTGTCCATAGCAATGCTCAACCACATTCACAGAAATATTCAGCTTCCACACAGATTACAGATTCCTACCTACACACACAGACATTATACACTCACATAAATAGCGTACACAGGATCAGCAAACAATAAGCTCCCATTCAATACCCCACATGGCCCCCTTTTATATCATTGTTGGGGCCAGCAACCCCACCTATGGGTGCAGCCATGATCTGGCTGCTTCCCTCAAATTCCAGTAACGTGACACTGGGCACCGCCATTTTTAAATCCCCCTTAGTCCGAACGCCGTGCCTGCGGCTACATGCAGCACAGAGTAGGTAGTTTGAATTAGGATCTCTAATTCGAACTACCTACTCCGTGCCGTGTGTAGCCGCGGGCACGGCGTTCGGACTAAGGGGGATTTAAAAATGGCGGCGCCCGGGAACATGCAAATGAAGCCTGGGATATTTAAATCCCGGGCTTCATTTGCAACTCCGCTTGCCCTCATTTGCCTACCTAGCTCGAACTAACAAGCTAGTGTAGACGTACCCTAACAGACTCTCTGTGCTACTCTGAGATAAGGGCTATTTACTAACTTTTGGCCAGTGTGCTATACCGCCCTGCGAGCAGGGCTGCTTATGGACTCTGGGTCACCCTGAGACAAGGTAATATTCACGGACTGTAGAGACGGCCAGCTACCTCATGGCCGAGCAGGCGGCGTCCTCACACCTGTGAATGGGAGTGCATACGCCGCCACAGTTACCTTTTTAAAGGTAACACAAAGGAATCTGTTGGGGAACATTTTAACCTGCCCAGGCACTCATTAATGGATCTCAAAGTTACCATATTATTACATGCTGTGATGGATAGGAGGAGTGCTGGCCAGCACTTGGTGACTAAGGGGTTAAACTCAGGTCGCAAGCAAGGTTGTTGGCAGGGACCAGAAGAACCAATGGGGATAGTGCTGAAATGTGAATTGTATAAGATAACTCCCCACACAAAGAAAACAGGTGAGATAAGTCAGGAGTTGAGAGAGACAGAATGATTTAATGATTTTGAAATAGCGCATCCACACTGATTGGTGACTGGATCACATTTAAAGCCCCCTAGAAGCACTCTGGGCAGGGCATCAAGAGAGCAGTCACTCCCTGTAATTGCTTCCTGAGGCTAGCTGAGACTTGTGCTTCAAAGCAGTGGTTCCCAACTTTTTTATACCGTGGACTGGCAAACCCATTTACAAATTTTGGCAGACCGGTAACATTATTTGCATATTCAGTATGCAAATAATGACTATGCAAATAAAATGTTACCAGCCCCCAGAGCTGCTGCAAACAGCTGGCTTCAGCTCCAGCAGTCGCCACATGGCGGGAGGCTGCCACAGCTGAAGCCAGCTGTTCCCGGTGTCTCTGGGGGACGGGGCTAGGGGCCAGGGCTGTGCAGCGAACCACTCTTCCGCATCTGGGAGGAGATCCTGCCTCTGCCTGGTATTGGAATTGAAAGTTTTATTCTTTCTATATTTGTATTTTAGGTTTAATAATGTAGCAATGTAAGGTAACACATCACATTTGATATTTCATTAAACTAAGCCTTTTAGTAAGATATATATTTCTTTGTTTTAAAGTTTAGTGAGTTTAGTAAGTAAAGAGATAGAGTTTTTGGTATTGTGTCTATGTTAAGGAGATTAGAAATATTGAAGGCCCGGGCCACTCAGCCAGGCTGCCGCGGGGGAGCCCAAATGGCCGCTTGTGCCACTTGCTCCCCTGCAGCAGCCTGGCGCAGAAGTCAGGGCACAGAAGTCAGAAGAAGGGGGGCGGGGCAGTGACGTGCAGCGTGACAGCGGCTCCAGGCCTTGCCCCCTGGCCATGAACGTCACCACCCCACCCCTCCTTCGCCTCCTGCCGTGGCGCTCAGCTGACATCTGCGCTGCTCAGCCAGGCCGCTGCATGGGAGTAAGTGGAGCAATCAACCATTTGGGCTCTGCGCTCCTCATGCAGCACGGCCGTTTGGGCTCCGTGGTCCCCCGAGTGAAAGGCAGGAGGGGGAGGAGAAGAGAAAGAGAGAGGCAGGAGGTGGAGGAGAGCTGAGAGAGAGACGGGGAGGCAGTAGGAGAAGGAGAGAGAAAGAGAGACATGGAGGAGAGACCCGAAAATCCAGTCTCATGACGGGCTATTGGCTAGTTAATAAATAAGGGTATGTCCACACTACAGTGCTATTTCGAATTAACTTCATTTGAAATAGTTAATTTGAATTAAGCTAATTCGAAATAACGCATCTATACACAAAAACTATTTCAAAATAGCATTTTGCTATTTCGAAATAGCACATCCACACTGAGAGAACCCTGAACCGAAGTTAAGGCTGGCCGGAACGGCATCAGCTTAGGACTTAGTGTGTGGGGCTGCTGCCTGAGGCTAACTGAGCTCCGTGCTTAAAGGGACCCTACCCCCACCCCAGACAGACAGTTCTCAGGGTTCCCCACTTGCTTGTCTACCTCGATGAGGGACAGCAAAGCAGTCCTGTCTTGGAGTGCCCTGAGTGCCCGCACTCGGGACACCACAGCACTCGGCCACATGGAACCAGAGCTGCCCCTGGGCACGCCGGTGCGTCTCATGGGGTCGTTGCTGCAGGCTGCCATCCGGGGGATCCATCGGGGGGGCTGTCAGGATCCAGGAGGCCCTGAGGGAGAGCATCCACCCCGAGGAGCCCTCAGAGCCTCCCCGGTCCTCCCCACCGGGGGCTCGTGCCCCATTCCTCCCTCACCTCCTTCCACTTACCCCTCCCTAGCCCCCCTTCCTGATGTCACGTATGTTCAAAAATAGAAACTGGGTTTATTGAACAAAACTGGGGGGGGGGTGAACCTCTGGGGAGACTGGGAAAAGGAGGTGGGAGAGGGGAAGAGAGAGGGTGGGAGAGGGGAGGTGGAAACCTGGGAGGAGGGAGCTGGAAGGGGGAAGAAGGGGGAGGGGAAGCTCAGGGTTGGGGGTCTCACCGGCCCAACCTGACTTTCATGCTAACCTGCTCCTGGGTTCACATGTGGCCTTTGGTGGCCAGGCTGGCAGCTATCCTGCCCTAGGCGGCCGCTTTCCTCCATCTAGTGCGGAGATCATGGACATTGGGGGCATCCCCCCCAAACCTGAATAAGGTCCATGATCTCCACCCTGGACCAGGAAGGCGCCTGCCTTCTCCAGCCCGTCAGGCTCCTGGGAGCTGGCAGACTGCTCCTGGGGAGCGGTGGAGGGCTGGCTGCCAGTGGCTTGCTGGCTCATGTTTTGGGGCCACTGGGTCAGGGGTCTCGGTGGCCACTGCTGGCTCTGGGCTGGCAGGCTTGGAGCTGGCACAGGCACTGTGGCCAGGGGCTACCCCTTTAATGGCTCCGGGGCTGGGGGAGAGGAGAGGAAGTTTTCCTGGTTGTGCCCAGAGTGGCCACCAGGGCTCCCTGGGAAGGGCTGGAGGCCCCCTATTTCGAATTAAGCGTCTACACAGCACTTCATTCGAAATAGCTATTTCTTACAAACCTCTACCTTTTCCCTCTGCTGCCATGTCTCCTCCCCTTGCTCCATCAGCTCCCCTGGTGCCTGCTGCCCCCCAACCCCTCACCCTCCTCTGCGGTCCTGACTCCTGCCCTTCTCACTGCCCTCAACCTTCCTGAGACCTGCCCCCCTCCACCAGCCCTTCTCTCCCCCCTGTGCCCACTCCTCCAGTAGCCCCACTCTGATCATGTGAGCTACCCCTCCTCATCCCCTCTTCCAACACCTCCCTCTGCACACCTGCCCTGCCTCTCTCCTCTGATGCTGGTCCCTCCCCGGCAGGTGTCTGCCCTTCTGCTTCACCCCCAGAATCCCCTGGCACCTGCACCTTCCCTTAGCCCTGCACCCTCCTGGTGCCTCCCCCTTCCCTCACTGCCCCTGCCCCCTTTGCCCTCTTTTTCCCTGATGCCCACCCCCTCACCACCCTCTGCCCCCGTTCCCCTCATGCCCCTGTGCCCTCTCACATGCCTTGCTCCATCCCCACCTTCCTCATGCCCACCCCTTCTTTCAAGCCTTCTCCCAGCACCTCCCCCTCCCCCTCTAGCCCCCAATGCCCTTACCCTCTCCTCTCCCAGCATCACCCTGTCCCCCCTTCCACTGACATCTCCCCTCCTGCCCTTTTCCTCATTGTCTCCACTTGGCCCCCTGCCATTTGTCTCTCCTGCACTCTGCCCCTTGTGCCTTCCCCTTTCTTCTCCTGATCTGCCCTCCTCCCCTCAGCACAAGCCCCTTCCTCTCCCACCCCTTCCCCCTATTTTTCCCCCTTCCCCACCCTACCTTACCTTACCTTACCTTAGGCTTCTGCCTTCCAGTTTGCAGGGCTGGAGTCTGTGGTCGGGCCCCAGAAGTCCCCGCAGCCCTGGCCCTGGCCCCAGCTGCTTCTGGGGCTCCAGACCACGTGCTAGGCTGTGTAGTGCAACACTGGGCTCACCCACGCCACCTCGGGTTCCTGCTTGGGGGGGGCGGGTGGGGAGAACACAGCCAGCCTCCACCCCTCCTGGCTTTCCTACTCTTCCACTTCCACCTTCCCGCCCGGGTTTTAAACTCCCCACGGTTGACGGGGCAGTGGGGTGATGTTGCTGTGTCCCTGACATCTCTTTCCACGGGGTCCTAAGCCCCACCGGTTCTGACCGTGCAGCCATGCATGCGTGGGAAGCGCGGTGCAGCACCTGTTCCTCAGAGTGCCAAAGCGGTGCTCCTTCTAGTGAGGAGGCTTGCGCCCCTGTCACACGGCCCTTTGAGACATTAGGGTGTGCCTGGGCACACCCGGCACACCCCCTGCGCACGCCTATGCTAATGACATAAAAAAACAAGCACTGGGTACTTAAGAGTACTTAGAGTATCCATGCTAAATGAAGCCAATAGAGTGTGTTCTAACACTTTTTTCCCTTCTCTTTCCCTCTCCATCCTCTCTCTTTCTCTATTTATTTTGCAACCTGGACCCCTTAACTCCATTCAGCTGAAGAAGTGGGCTGTGCCCACAAAAGCTACCATCAACATTTTTTGTTAGTCTCTGAGGGTATGTCTACACTACAAAGTTAGTTCGAACTAACTTAGTTCGAATTAGTTAATTCGAACTAAGCTAATTCGAACTAACGCGTCTAGAACTAAAAACTAGTTCGAATTAGCGTTTTGCTAATTCAAACTAGCAAGTCCACATTGAGTGGACTCTGAACAGGGCTTAAGGATGGCCGGAAGCAGTGCCGGCAGGGCATAAAAGGAGGACTTAGAGCGTGGAGCTGCTGTCTCAGGCTAGCCGAGGGCTGCGCTTAAAGGGTCCCGACCCTCACCCCGGACAGACAGTTCTAAGGGGTGCCCCGCTTGCAAAGAAGTTCTGGCTTGGAGTGCCCGGAGTACCCACACTGGGCACATCACAGCACTCGGCCATCAGCCCGGCTGCACTTGCCGCAGGCTGCCATCTGGGGAGAGGGGGCAATTGGGGGGCTGCAGGAGAGCTTCCACCCCCAGAAGCCCGCAGAGCCAGCCCAATCCTCCCCATCGGGGGCTCGTACCCCATTCCTCCCTCACCTCCTTCCACTTACCCCTCCCTAGCCCCCCTTCCTGATGTACAAAATAAAGGACACGTGTGGTCAAAAATAGAAACTCTCTTTATTGAACAAAACTGGGGGAGACTGGGAAAAGGAGGTGGGAGAGGGGAAGAGAAAGGCTGGGAGAGGGGAGGGCAACTAAAATGATCAGGGGTTGGGAACAGGTCCCAAATGAAGAAAGGCTACAGAGACTGGGACTGTTCAGCTTAGAAAAGAGGAGACGGAGGGGGGACAGGATAGAGGTCTCTAAAAGCAGGGGTTGGGTGGAGAGGGTGCATTCAGAAAAGTTCTTCCTGAGTTCCCATAAAGAAGGACTAGAGGACACCAAAGGAAAGGAATGGGTAGCAGGCTTCAAACTAGTAAGAGACAGTTGTTCTTCACAAAGCAAATAGTTAACCTGCGGAACTCCTTGCTGCAGGAGGCTGTGAAGGCTACAACTAGAACAGAGTTTAAAGGGAAGTGAGATCAAGTCATGGAGGTTGGGTCCATGGAGTAGTCTTAGCCAGGGGGTAGGAGTGGTGTCCCTGCCCAAAGTTTGTGGAAGGCTGGAGAGGGATGGCACGAGACAAATGGCTTGGTCACTGTCTTCGGTCCATCCCCTCCAGGGTCCCTAGGGTTGGCCGCTGTCGGCAGACAGGCTACTGGGCTAGATGGACCTTTGGTCTGACCCAGGACGGCCATTGTAAGCTCAGGGCTCAGTGTCGGGGGTCTCAGTGGACCCCCTTGATTTTCATGCACACCTGCTCCTGGGTGGCCAGGCTGGCAGCTCTCCGGCCCTAGCCGGCCACTTTTCTGTGCCTAGTGCGGAGATCGTGGACAAGGTCCACGATGTCCGCACTAGCCCAGGAAGGTGCCTGCCTCTTGCGGTCCAGGGCAAGCTCCCGGGAGCCGCCAGCCTGGTCCCCGGAAGAGGGGGAGGGCTGGGGGGCATCGGGTGGGTGGCTCGATCCGTGCCAGGTGCAGGGTCTGCTGGCTGGGTGCTGGCAGGCTTGCACCTGGCACGGGCACCGTAGCCAGCCCGTGCCCCTTTAAGGGCTCCGGGGCCGGGAGGGGGGCATGGAGTTTCCCTGGTGTTGGCCAGAGTGGCCACCAGGGAAACCTGGGGAGGGCTAGCCTCCCACTAGTTCGAATTAAGGGGCTACACACCCCTTAATTTGAACTAGCTCGTTCGAACTAGGCTTAATCCTCGTAAAATGAGGTTTTCCTAGTTCGAACTAAGCGCTCCGCTAGTTCGATTCAAATTCGAACTAACGGAGCGCTAGTGTAGCGGCTATGAATGTTAGTTTGAACTAACGTCCGTTAGTTCGAACTAACTTTGTAGTGTAGACATACCCTAAGTTTCTGCAGGACTATTTTTTGTTTTTTAAAGTTTTTTCAGAAAATCAAATGTTTAGAATTGCTACTAGTTTCAGCACTGGGGGGCTCCTCTGTTGTCCTCTGCACTGGCTTTGGATTTATGGCAACCCAAATGGTAAGTTGTCGGCACAGGAAATCCTGAGATTCCAGATAAAGTTTTTTGCGGTAGTACAGAGTAAGCCAGGGTGGGGTGCACTAGGCACAATGCAATACAGAAGCGTTTCTCAGTTTACACCAGCTCTTCGGTGAGGGGCGAAGGTGGGGGACAGATTCCTCTAGTGACCTTACTCCTTCTGGTTGCACCCCCCGACCTCCTGAGGAGACAGGCAGCCCCCTCCCCTGGCTTCTAGAGGAATCCCACTCTGCGCAGCTGCCCTACAAAGCAGCCCTTCCCGCCTTGGAAATGCAACTGCCTGCACTGCTGAGCAGAAGGCAGGATGGGCAGGTCCCACAGGGGAAAGTCCTCCAGGCTCCTCTGCATGCTTCCCCAGCCCTGCAGCGTGACAGTGCCAGCCCTGCCAGTGGTACCTGGAGGCGGCGGGGCCCACGGGCAGATGCCACAGTGTAGCACGGGGAGGCGGATGCTGATCTTTCATCTAGTGAAGCCAGTTCTCTGCAGGTGGGGCTGCATACTGGGCTGCGGTGGTGCTAGAGAGCACCCGGCAGCGGTGTTGTGCACAGGCTGCTGCTTCCCTGCTGGGTGCTGCCAAGACCACTGCCCAGGTAGCACCGGCCAATGGCGGCAGCAGAAGAGCAGAGAGGGAGGAGGAGCCTCGTGGGGGAGGAGGGTGGATAAGCTCAAGCCATGGATCACTAGTGGTCCACGGACTGCACTTTGAGAACCACTGGTCTGGAGGGAGGTCAAACTGCCACAGCTAACAAACCAGTTAATATTCCTGTTGAGCCCTGTTTAAGGGCTGGCCCACCACAGTCTAGGGCAGGGGTGGGCAAAAGCCTCTCAGCAGGCCGGATTCGGCGCGCCTAGGGTTTTGATCCAGCCGGGGAACAGTTTCAGGCCCCGCCCCCTAGCTTGTTGTGAGCCCTACAAACTGCTTCTATCTCAAGGGCTCAGAGCGTCTTCCCCGCACCTTGCCTAGCAGCTGCAGGGAAGGCCCTTTCCTGTTCCCCCGGCTGCTAGGCAACGTGTTGCCTAGCAGCCCCGGGGAAAGGCGCCAGCCCTTTCAATAGACACTGCTGAAAGGGCTCGCAGCTCCCCGTGCCTCTAGCGCACTGCCGGACTGCGAGCCCTCTCAGCTGTGTCTATTCAAAGGGCTCGTGTTCCCCGGCTGCTAGGCAGCGGGTTGCCTGACAGGCACAGGGAAGGCGCCAGCCCTTTACACAAAAGCACTGAAAAGGGCTCGCAGCTCCCCCGGCCTCTAATGAGTTGTTAGGAAGCCAGAGACTCGAGCCCTTTCAACTGCTTCTATTGAAAGGGCTCGCCTGCTGGGGGCTGCATTGCCTGGCAGTCACCCGCAGGCGCAAGCCCTGGAAACGGAAGCAATTGAAAGGGCTCGCGGCTCTGCCCCACTGGCCCCTTGCCTGGGAACCATGTCCACTCCACGGGTCGGATACTGCCCACCACTGATGCAACTAAAAGTTTAGTCTGTACAGGTTCTGAAGGGAGAAGAAGGGTTCTTTGTAGGTGGTTTGTTGAACTGCAGTAAAGTCTGGAAAAGATGAAGTGTGTGTGGATGCCTGGGTTTTGTATGATGGTTTCTAATGTTGAGAGCTCCTCCTTGATTAGTTTCTGTTTGTTGTATAGAATGCTGACGAGGCGATTCCTGAGGTTTTTTGCAAGTGTGTGGCATAATCTCTGGCTGTAGTCCATGGGATATGTAGATTGTAGTGGGTTTTTCACTCTTAGGTATGATGTTCATCTGTTTGCACTTGGAAAGGAAGCTGATGTCTGTTTGGATCTGGGTGAGTTTCTTTGTGTAGTTGATGGATTTCCACTCCATACGGCTGAATGCAGTGCCTTGCATGTTCAAAAGCTTCAGGGGGGCAGCTAACTCGGACCTCTCTGAAGCTTTTAAAAGTTTGGTGTTAGTGTTGTTGTTATTACAAATGTTACAAGTGTTGCCATCTGTGATAATCTTTGGATAATGTTGTATGCAGTTACTTTTTATTAACATTTAATTACTTTGTTGTGTGAAAAACATATTGGCATCTTTTCACAGCACATGAACTGTCCCTTCCGCCCAAGGCCCCGCCCCTACTGCCGAGGTCCGTGGACACTTCTGAAATTTGCAAAGTGGCCCCCCCTTCAACAATTATTGCCCACCCCTGTTCTAGGGGGCTCTGGCCTATACTCAGGCCAAGTAGTAGTTGGTCTGCCCTGACCCTAGCCCAGGGCAAGGCAGTAAAAAGTCCTGGGGCTCAGGCCAATGTTCTGGCCAAGTAGCAGTTCAGGGCGGGGCATCAAACAGTTTAATGGCTCAGGCCTGTCATCAGGCTGAGCGCTGGTCAGGTCTCCTTGCTTTTGCAGAGTGCTGACAAGCTCTGGGGTTTTCCTCACAACAGGAGGAACCTGATACCCAAGGTGTGGGGGGACACAGGCCCACCGCTCCACTGTGCCCCAGCCCACGGCCCTAACAGTGTCAGCATTGGCTGCCACTGGGTCAGCAGGGATCCTGGCCTCAACATGCCAACCAGTTATCTTCCATTTCCTCAGCCAGCCAATGGGTCAGATACCCCTGGGCTGCTTCGTAGTTCCCCCTATGGGCCTATCTGTCTTAGGGTGCGTCTACACTGCACCGTTTTTCCAGAATAATGGCCGTTAATGCAGAAAAACAAGCCTAGAGTCCACAGTGCCATTCTGTTATTTTGAAAAAGTCAAATAACGGACGGCTTTTTCTGACAGTGGTAAACCGCATTTCACAAGGAATAATCCTTTTTCCAAAAAAGCTTTTTTGGAAAAGGGTGTGTGTGGATGCAGAGTTTTATTGAAAAAAGAAGCTTGCAGGAAATAACACTCATTGCAACTCTATAGTTCCTGTTCCCTGGCAGCTCTTAAAGCTGCACACACGGGACAGGACTTGTGGCAGGAAACAGACCTTGAGAGCTTCCAGCCTCAGCGTAGCTGCCAGTGCCTGGTGTCTGGGCACCATGTCACAGCCACAAGCCCCGCAAGAGCCCCCTGTCATTCCCAGGGAGCATGCACAGGGTTCCCAGGAGCCTGCCAGGGGCCGCAAAAGGCATGTGCCGTCCTGGTCTGGGGTGGAGATCCTGACCCTCCTGGAGGTATGGGGCGATGAGGAGAACCTCCAGGATCTCGGCTCCAGACGGCGCAATGCGGACATCTACGGCCAGATGGCTAACAGCCTGGTCATGAAGGGCCATACCAGGACTCTGGAGTAGGCCCGGAGCAAAGTAAAAGAGCTCCGGCAGGCCTACGCTAGGGCGAGGGAGAGCAGCTCATGCTCTGGGGCAGGACCCTACTCCTGCCCCTATTATGATGAACGGCACCACATCCTGGGAGGCAGTGCAGCCCCTTCTCCACCCCTGGTGGTGGACTCAGGGGTGGAGACACCCGTCGTCACCCACCTGGGGGTCCTAGGGCACGAGGAGGAGGAAATGGTGAGCACCATCACCACGCTCACTTTGGAGCCAGTACCCCAGGCCCTGGATGTGTCCCAGGCACCCTCTGAGGCCAGGGAGGGTTCATCAGGTGAG
Organism: Pelodiscus sinensis; assembly: GCF_049634645.1. Lineage (NCBI taxonomy): Eukaryota > Metazoa > Chordata > Testudines > Trionychidae > Pelodiscus > Pelodiscus sinensis. The sequence continues at coordinate 4,277,199 of NW_027465931.1, forward strand.
TGCTCAGTTTTTCACACACACAGGGTGGGGGTGCAGAGGGGCTGTGGTGCGATCGTTGCTTGGCCCTCTTGGCCTGGCCATCGCGCTGCAGTCTGTGCACGTGGATGCACACGCAGCACCAGTCTGGGTCATACAGCCCCAGGAGGCAGTACCAGAGCATCCCTGGGCTCCTGCTCACAGGCTCTGGGGAGGCCAGACACACTTCTAACCCCCGGTGGGGGACACCCTCCCACCACCAGCCACTGCTGGAAGGAGGCTGGGGACAAGGGCACACGCACGCCTGCACACAGACTCTGGAGTCTCACACACGGGGATGCCTGCACGCTCAAGGCAGCACCCACTCCCGGGGACAGCGCTGCCAGGCGCAGGTGTGCGTGCAGCACTGATGGAAGCCCTGGCAGCTCGATGCCCCTCGCCTGGCCATTGGATCCCAGTGTGGCCAGACACTTCCCTTGCCTGCTTGTCTGTGTGTGTGTAGGGGGGGAGGAGCATGGTCCCCTGGGGACCTCTGGGCCCCTGTAAGGCAGGGCCCGCTGCCCAGGCCACACATGGCCTTGCTCCCAGGACATCACCATCCTCTGACCCGAGAACTGTTGCTCTCAGCTCACTGATGAGGGCAAGGCCTCAGGGACAGTATCTCCAGGAATGACTGAGCACCTCTCTTTATTCTCCCCATCTGGACCAGCCATGATTGTGGGGCAGGGGTGGGCAATAATTTTTGAAGGGGGGCCACTTTGCAAATTTCAGAAGTGCCTGCAGGCCGACCTGGAAGGGGCAGGGCCTCGGCAGAAGGGACAGTCCATGTGCTGTAAAAAGACGCCACTATGTTTTTTACACAACAAAGTAATTAAATGTTAATAAAAAGTAACTGCATACAACATTATCCAAAGATTATCACAGATGGCAACACTTGTAACATTTGTAATAACAACAACACTAACACCAAACTTTTAAAAGCTTCAGAGAGGTCCGAGTTAGCTGCCCCCCTGAAGCTTTTGAACATGCAAGGCACTGCATTCAGCCGTATGGAGTGGAAATCCATCAACTACACAAAGAAACTCGCCCAGATCCAAACAGACATCAGCTTCCTTTCCAAGTGCAAACAGATGAACATCATACCTAAGAGTGAAAAACCCACTACAATCTACATATCCCATGGACTACAGCCAGAGATTATGCCACACACTTGCAAAAAACCTCAGGAATCGCCTCGTCAGCATTCTATACAACAAACAGAAACTAATCAAGGAGGAGCTCTCAACATTAGAAACCATCATACAAAACCCAGGCATCCACACACACTTCATCTTTTCCAGACTTTACTGCAGTTCAACAAACCACCTACAAAGAACCCTTCTTCTCCCTTCAGAACCTGTACAGACTAAACTTTTAGTTGCATCAGTGGTGGGCAGTATCCGACCCGTGGAGTGGACATGGTTCCCAGGCAAGGGGCCAGTGGGGCAGAGCCGCGAGCCCTTTCAATTGCTTCCGTTTCCAGGGCTTGCGCCTGCGGGTGACTGCCAGGCAATGCAGCCCCCAGCAGGCGAGCCCTTTCAATAGAAGCAGTTGAAAGGGCTCGAGTCTCTGGCTTCCTAACAACTCATTAGAGGCCGGGGGAGCTGCGAGCCCTTTTCAGTGCTTTTGTGTAAAGGGCTGGCGCCTTCCCTGTGCCTGTCAGGCAACCCGCTGCCTAGCAGCCGGGGAACACGAGCCCTTTGAATAGACACAGCTGAGAGGGCTCGCAGTCCGGCAGTGCGCTAGAGGCACGGGGAGCTGCGAGCCCTTTCAGCAGTGTCTATTGAAAGGGCTGGCGCCTTTCCCCGGGGCTGCTAGGCAACACGTTGCCTAGCAGCCGGGGGAACAGGAAAGGGCCTTCCCTGCAGCTGCTAGGCAAGGTGCGGGGAAGACGCTCTGAGCCCTTGAGATAGAAGCAGTTTGTAGGGCTCACAACAAGCTAGGGGGCGGGGCCTGAAACTGTTCCCCGGCTGGATCAAAACCCTAGGCGCGCCGAATCCGGCCTGCTGAGAGGCTTTTGCCCACCCCTGCTGTGGGGCAATTGGCAGCAGCTGAGCCAGCCACTTCACCCTGGGGGAGCCACAGCTGTCAGAGGGTCCAGGAGGACCACATGAGGGAGTACATCCATAGAGGGAGGGATAGTTCAGTGGTTTGAGCATTAGTATGCTAAACCCTGGGTTGTCAGCTCAATCCTTAAGGGGGCTAGTTAGGGATCTTACACAAATCTTTCAGGGATGGTACTTGAGCCTGCTGTGAGAACAGGGGTGTGGACTTGATGATCTTTCAAGGTCCCTTCCAGGTCTATGACTCTATATGTTCTCCAGGATGATATGCAGGGCCAGGCCCAGATGTAGACCAAGCTGCTGCAACCTGTGGGAGATGATGAGTTACCAGTCCCTGCTCCCCCTCCCATGTCTGACCCTGCTCCAAGCCCTTCTATCCTTCCTGGACCCTGTTGTTGAGGTTTTCCAGGAAGAAAAAGCACATGTGCTACTCTCAGCCACCCCTCCTCACCAGTTACTTCTATCCCAAATAAATAACCAACCATTTTTTTTTTAAACAGAACATGTGTTTATTGGGTCTGCAGCGAATCGGGGTGGAGGGGGGAAGGGGGGGGTTGTTGGGGGCAAGGCCCAGGCCCCTAGTGGGGAGGCCCAGGGGAGAGTGTCACCGGGGTCCTTGTGAGAAACTCTCCCTCAGGGCCTCCCGGATGCGCACCCCCAACTGATGGGCCTGGTGGATGGCAGCTGTGCGCAGCTGCTCAAAGACCCGTCCCTCCTGGCCAGCCTCTGCTCCCCACCCCAGAAGGAGGGCCTGCCCCTTCCTCTCCACGATGTTGTGGAGAACACAACATTCTGACACCACCTGGGAAATGTTGTGCTCTCGTACATCGAGGCAGGTCAGGAGGCACCTGAACCGCGCTTCAAGCACCTGAAGGTGCATTCGGTCTGCATGCGGGCCCTGCCCAGGTGAGCATTGAAGCGGTCTTTGGGCTGCTCCAGGTGGTTGGTGTAGGGCTTCATTAGCCACGGCATTAGGGAGTAGGCCACATCCCCCACAATGCACAGTGGCATCTCAACATCCCCGACCCTGATGTTGTGCTCGGGGAAGAAAGTGCCAGCCTCCAGCTTGTGGTAGAGGCTGGAGTTGCAGAAGACACAGGCATCATGTGCCTTCCCCGACCAGCTGATGAAAGTGTCTGTGAACTGTCCACGGTGGTCAACCAGAGCCTGCAGGACCAGTGAAAAGTATCCCTCATGATTAATATACTGTGCTGCACAATGGTTGGGGGCACGGATGGGGCTATCTTCCGGAAATGCTTATTCCGAAAGAAGCATGCTATGTAGACGTACCCTTAATCTCTGCTCCTCTGGGTTCTCCAGGGACAACAGCACTATCAGAGTGTCCATTGACTCAGAATCATGGTCAGGCAGCAGTCTGGGCAGCCCTAGCTAGTCTTCTGGGCCTGGCAGTGGCCCTGACAAACCAGGCGAATTCTCCTCTCTGGGGCAGTGCCATTGAGCCTTCCCCTTTGGGAGCTTGGGCAGAGTATCTGGCTTCCTCTGTAGCCGGGGCCCAACTGAGCTCTTAGCTCCTGCTTTTATACTTCTGGCCCCGCCCTTCTGTTTCCTGGGGGTGGGGGTGGGTGGCTCTGGTCCTGGCCACCAGGGGGTCTTAGGGAATCCTTCCCCTTCTGGATCAGTAGCTGCCCACTCCAGGACAAGAACAGTGTGGTTACTGCTTCTTCTCCTTTCATTACTGTCACCACTGTCTGGAGCTCGCTCTGCCCTCCCTTGTGGCTGCCCACTTGCTCCTGGGCCTCTTTCTCCCAGGCCCACTGCTGCTGCTGTGCACCCACCACCCTTGCTGCTGCTGTGCATGGCGGGGGGGGGGGGGGCGCGGTGAAGAGGATCCCACCACCATCACCTACTATCCTGAGGTCCTTCCCTGGCTGCCTGCTGCCTGCTTGCTGCTGCTCCACCACCTGCGACCCTCATTGAGGAGGAGAAAGAAGAGGAGGTGGCTTATCATCTGGAAGTGTGGAGGGAGTCTGTTTATGGGACAGAGCGGTTTACCACCTGTGCTCCTGTGGTGGTGGTAGCCTCTGCTGCTGCAAGGGGGGGGGGGGGGGGGCGGGGGCAAGGGAGAGGCATGGAGTCCTATCCCCAGTCCAGCTACCCCCCCTTCTATTGCCACCACCCCCTCCACCAACCCCTCCCACTCAATGCCTGGACCTTCTCTTCACCCCTCAATGGGGCTAGCCACTTTGTCCCCCCTTTCCATCTGGGACTGTTTGTGCAGCAGCGAGCGAGAGACTGAGCCCCACTAGTGCTTGTGGGTGCACTCCCCCCTCCCCTTGGACTTGGCCCCCCTCCCTCAGTTACATTTGGCTGGGGGGCCTCCCCCACCCCTTGCTCCCCCACCACAGCAGCTTGCTCCCTGTTTCCTGCCCTGCCCTTACAGCCCAGTCTGTTTCTCCTTCCCTCCCTGAGAGTTAGTTTGCTTGCCCCGCCCAACCCCTGAAAGTTTGTTTGCCTGCCCTGCCTGATCTCCACACTGTTTGTTTGCCTGCCTCACCCCCGTTAGTTTGCTGTGGCATCAGTCCCACCCCTCCCAGCAGTTGCATTCCCCAGCGCTCCACCCATCCTGCCCTCTGCCTACTCAGAGCTTGTTCCCTCCCCACAGCCTCCCATTAACCCCCTGTATATTACCCTGTGTGCCCTTGTCCCTTCCCTGAGCGCTTGTGTCCTCTCCCCTGTTCACTGTAACCCCACTTGATGCTCTAATAGTCCTTCCCTGTCCCAGTGCAGCTAGAGGAGCCAGAACTCCTGCCCTGCACCTGTGACCTCACTCCTTTCACTGCCTCATTGGTGCTCTCCTCCTCTGCCTCCATTCTAGCCAGGAGAGGTGGTTGGCCCGCCCCCTTCCCCTCCTTTCCTTCCCCTCCATTGATGCCCTCCTCCCCTGCCTGCAGTGGGGAGGAGTGGCTGACCCTTGCCTCCCTCTCCTGCTATCTGTGCTTCCTCCAACCCCTCCCGCCGTGATGGAGGAGGTCCCTGCCCCTTCCCTTGCCAATCCCATGGTCCCCCCATTTCCAATGACCCCAAAGACCCCTGCAGCTGACCTCCTGACCCCCAGCCTGGACTCTGCCACTGCCATGGCTGACGCTCCTCCCCGACTCTGGGGGAGCACCCCCCTCGGCCGGTAAGAAGGGCAAAGGCCCGGCCCAGAATGCCAAACCTCCTGTGGCTGAGGCTGCCCTGCCTGTCACGGCCCTGATACCTGCCATGACCCCTCCTTCCCCTGCCATTCCCTCCACCAGCTCTAGGGCTGTCCCACCTGCAGCCACCCCACACACCCCCATCATGCGCCACCACATCCTCTGCCCCAACCGCTGCCTCCAGTTCCATCCCTGGTGGCTGGGGCCCCTTCCCCACCCTGACCAGGAAACATGGTGTCCGCCGCCTCCTGGTCCCCGCCTCACCCCATGTCGAAACCTACGTGCAGGCATTGGCGAGGTGGTGGGGGCCTCGGCCGTGGTGGCGGCCTCCAAAACGTACGGGAAGGTCGTGTTCTTCCTTGCCTTGGAGGCCGCCGCCCAGGAGGCGGTGGAGAGGGGCCTGGCAGCGGGGGGCATGCACGTGCCACTCGAACCACTGGAGGACCTGGGTGTACCGGTGGTCTTAACCTCTGTCCCCCCTTCCTGCCCAGTGCTGCCCTATTGCCTGTCCTCTCCACCCTAGGGAAACCTATATCAACCATCAGCCCTCTCCCATTGGGATGCAAGGACCCCGCCCTACGTCACATCCTGTCCTTCCTCCGGCAGGTGCAGCTGCCACCGGCGGCGCATGATGGGGTGGCGCTTGAGGGCACCAGGAAGGATCCCTATTAGGGGGCCCATTACTGGATCCACTATTCCTCGGGGAAACCCGTCCCTTCCTCTGCGGGGTGACGGGGCATGTCTGGAGGGACTGGCGCCTGGCGGTCTGAGGAGGTGCCCGGGAGGGCACCGGCTCTAACACCACTGCCCCCCCCCCCGGGTAGTCTGACTTCTATGGATGTCCCTCCTCCCTCTGCTGACACCTCTGTCCTGGCCCTGGAAGCACCCCTGCCCCCCAGCACGCCTTGATGTGCAGGCCCCACCTCTGTTCATCCTGTTTTGGCGGAGTCTGTGGAGGAGAGGGCAGTGCAGTAGCTACCCCATGGGGAGGTTTTCCTGTTCCCCGTTGCTCCTCTCTTGCCTCCCAAACCCCTCCGAGTACCACCTGTGCCCCCTGGCCCTGCCCCTGTTGAGCAGCCCTTTGCCTCCACGTTAGAGGGCTGGACACTCATTTGGGGGACGTGCAGGGCCTGCAGCCTGCGGGCCAAATCTCCCCCCTCCAATGAGCAGGGTGGGAAGGCCCCCATAAGATACTGAGGGGGGCTGATGACACCCTAAACCCCAACGTGCCCCCCCGGTGAGTGTCAGCAGAAGGCACCCTCTGAGGCCACCATCGGTTATCCCCATATTGACTGGATACATGTCACCTCAGGAAGAGAAGCAGAGATAAAATTTCTCAATGGCTTAAATGACTGCTTCTTGGAGCAGCCGGCGCAGGAACCCACAAGGGGAGAGGCAATTCTCGATTTAGTCCTGAGTGGAGTGCAGGATCAGGTCCAGGATATAACCATTACAGGACTGCTTGGGGATAGTGACCATAATATAATAACATTCAACATTCCTGTGGTGGGAAGAACACCTCAGCAGTCCAGCACCCTGGCATTTAATTTCAAAAAGGGGAATTACACAAAAATGAGGAGGTTAGTTAAACAGAAATTAAAAGGCACAGTGACTAGAGCCAAATCCCTGAAAGCTGCATGGAAACTTTTTAAAGACACCATAATAGAGGCCCGACTTAAATGTATACCCCAAATTAAAAAACATAGTAAGAGACCTAGAAAAGCATCACCGTGGCTTAACCACCATGTAAAAGAAGCAGTGAGGGACAAAAAGGCATCTTTCAAGAAATGGAAGTTCAATCCTAGTGAGATAAATAGAAAGGAACATAAACACTGTCAAATCAAGTGTAAAAATGTAATAAGAAAAGCAAAAAAAGATTTTGAGGAACAGCCAGCCAAAAACTCAAAAAGAAATAACAAAATGTTTTTTAAGTACATTAGAAGCAGGAAGCCTGCTAAAAAACTAGTGGGTCCCCTAGACAATCGAGATACAAAAGGAGCAATCAAGGACGATAAAGCCATTGCGGAGAAACTAAATGATTTCTTTGCTTCACTCTTCATGGCTGAGGACGTTAGGGAGATTCCCAAATCTGCACCGTTCTTTGTGGGTGATGAATCTGAGGAACTGTCCCAGATTGAAGTGTCATTAGAGGAGGTTTTGGAACAAGCAGAAAAACTTAACGTGAACAAATCTCCGGGACCGGATGGCATTCATCCAAGGGTTCTAAAAGAACTTAAATGGGAAATTGCAGAACTGTTAACTGTGGTTTGTAATCTATCCCTTAAATCGGCTTCCGTACCTACTGACTGGAAGATAGCTAACGTGACACCAATATTTAAAAAGGCCTCTAGAGGCGATCCCGGCAATTACAGACCGGTAAGTCTAATGTGGGTACCGGCCAAATTAGTCGAAACAATAGTAAAGAATAAAATTGTGAAGCATGTAGAAGAACATAATTTGTTGGACAAAAGTCAACATGGTTTCTGTAAAGGGAAATCCTGTCTTACTAATCTGTTAGGGTACATCTACACTAGCTCGTTAGTTCGAGCTAGGTAGGGTAATGAGGGCAAGCGGAGTTGCAAATGAAGCCCGGGATTTAAATATCCCAGGCTTCATTTGCATGTTCCCGGGCGCCACCATTTTTAAATCCCTCTTAGTCCGAACTCCATGCCTGCGGCTACACGCGGCACGAAGTAGGTAGTTCGAATTAAAGCTCCTAATTTGAACTACCGTTACTCCTTGTGGAATGCAGACTGTGAGGGACTCCAAGAAGATCTCACCAAACTGAGTGATTGGGCAACAAAATGGCAAATGAAGTTTAATGTGGATAAGTGTAAAGTAATGCACATTGGGGAAAAATAACCCCAACTATACGTACTGGATGATGGGGGCTAATTTGGCTACGACAAATCAGGAAAGAGATCTTGGAGTTATCGTGGACAGTTCTCTGAAAACTTCCACGCAGTGTGCAGCGGCGGTCAAAAAGGCAAATAGAAGGTTAGGAATTGTAGAAGCTGTAGAAACCATTTTCATATTTAGCTAGAAGCCATCTTGTATATCAGAAACCATTTCAGCTTTTCTCTCAAGCACGTAGACCAGAGTGAACTTTCTGTCACCCCGTGAGAAGAGGCCTACAGGATGGGCTATTGGTATGTGTTAATTGGGCTGGTTGGGACAGGAGATGTACTCCCTCGTACCTGTCCACCATCTTGTTGATAAGGCTTTGTTTTTCCAAGTTTAATTGAGGATTTCTGTAATTGGATGCCCTGACGTCAGACTGTTTGGCTAAGGGTATAAAGATACTAGCATTGATTGTATTAGCAGCCTTACTGGGCCCGGCTCTGCTGTGACCACGTTTGGCTCATGCTGTGCTTTATTAATTAATAAAGCTGTTTGTTAGCTGCCTAAACAGAGAGGAACGTGTGTTTTTGCTTCGACAATTTGGAGGTCCCACTGAGATTCCTAACGCGCCACTTGCCCGTATGGACGGACCGGCACTCCACTTCCAAGCCTCTCAGAGTGCTCAATAGAAGGTAAGGAGATACCTGTTACGAAATCTCCTGGTGAGGGCTTGGGATTTGGAGTGACGGCCGGCCATCGGGGTAAGGGGGGCTACGGAATTCAATTTTGTGGAGCGGCTAACATTTTTGTTTGTCTGTGTCTGTCTTTGTCTATTAGGCCTGTCTTATGTGTCACAGTTTCAAAAGTGCACACCGGTGTCTCTAGTGAGGCAGCCATGCGCTGGACCCTCTGTGTTCGGACGCTAAAAGCTGGTGTGGTGCCATTACTCTCTCTCGGCACACGGAACTGTGGGGAAGCTTTGTTGTCTCTCTCTGTTATTTGTGGGCGTAGTACTGACCTCTGAGGCTAACCCCAGGCCATAGTGCCCCATTCCGCCAGGCTGTCTCCAGGCGCCAGGACGTGGTGTTCTGCCGGGCTGGGGCAGGTGCCGGAAACCCCTGCGAGGCAGGTGGACCTTGAGTCCAGTGCCTCGCAACAAAAAGGGGGGGGACCAGTGCGAGCAGGTGAATTCTTGATTCGGTGACTTGCAGAGCGAGCAGGCGGATTCTGATTCGGTGACTCGCAGAGCAAGCAGGCGAATCCTGTTTCGGTGACTTGCAGAGGAAGCAGGCGGATTCTGATTCAGTGACTCGCAGAGCAAGCAGGCGGATTCTGATTCGGTGACTTGCAGAAGGTGTAAGCAGGCGGATTCTGATTCGGTGACTTGCAGAAGGTGTAAGCAGGCGGACTTTTAGTTCGGTGCCTTACAGAATTAAGCGCGCGCAGAAAATGGGGGTAGGTCAGTCTACAGGAATTCCAGTGCCTTTATGATAAGTGCCTTCTGGTATAGGAGCCTAATGAAGTCTGATATTAAGTGCCGGGTGTCTTAGGGCAGCGTCGCTTAATAGAAACCCATGGGAACTGGACGATAAATAAAGATGCATCTAAATGTGGAAACTGTAGGAAAAATGTGAAAAAAGGAGAAAAGAAAATTGTGTGTGGAAAATGAGTATGAATGTAATGAGTGAAGAATGAATGCCGTTGCATAGGTCTGAGACTTGAGCTGATCCCAGCTGCACCAGGGCTCTCCCACGAGGGAGCTCTGAACGCAAGGGGGGGGGGGGTCAGCTGAACCTCGAGACTCAGTGGATATGTGAGGGAGTGACGACTCCCCTTATTTCATGAGCTGCTAAAGTCTGACACTCTAGACCCGGCAGACTCTTTCTTTGGAGTGTGTAAAGTTAGTTTAGGTGGGGGTTAGTCTAAACATCCCCCCCACACTGCCAAAAGGCACCCCTGTGTACTACATGTACATGCATAATGGTCCAAGGACCTGTAAGCATTTAACAAATTTGAAAAGAAGAAAAATTAAAGCCCTGAGGGATGAAAGTGAAGCTCAGAAAAGCAAAAATCCGCCCTGCAGTAAGATAGGTAACTTAAAAGTTGCTGCAGTGCCTCTGTGCCAAAATAATGCATAAGAAGTGGGAAAAAAAAAGAAAAGAGATTTCTCAGTTGGCACACCCATAACAACCAAGCTTGGGGGGAAAATCTGGCACAAAATCACCCCTCTATCCCTCTTTATAACGCATACACAGGTAGAGAGGAAACATGAAAAATAACTGAAAGGAATTAGCTCTTCCCTTTGAAAACACGGGCTCCTGTAACAAACTTGCCCAATCCAAAGCAAAACACAAAGTTTAAAATAAGTTTAACAGTTTAAGGAAAGTGTTCTCCAAATCCTAAGGGGGAGGGAAAAAACCAAACAAACCTGCTTCAAGAAATGACTCCTTGTTTCTTGCAGCCTCTTTTAATCATCTTAGCAATGAAACAGTCAAGTTAAACATTTGGCTACAGACATTTTGTTAAATCTATTAAAGAGAAAATAAGGAATTCTACTGAAACTTAATTAGTTAACCGCATAAAAGAATAGAATCTATACATTGTAAATTTGTAAAACCTGCACCCTAAAGGTTAAATGTGTCTTCCAAAGAACCTAATTATTGTTTAAAAAAATCCAAGCCCAGAAACTTCACAGTGTTTCTGTTCAAGGTTGAGCTGATAGCACTTTTGGCTTGCTTTCAGATCCAAGGTTGTGTGTGCCTGCAAACTGCCTGTCTGTTCTGGAAGGGGGGGAGCACTGTCCCCCATAAGTAAGTCTGTAACATTGCGTGTGATTCTTTTCAGGAAAGGAAAACCTTTTTGCTTGCTGGAATAGTGACTAGCAAGCACCTTGTTCTAAGAGTTTCTGTAGCAGTAAATAAAAAAGCCTGGTCTGCAGTACAAGAGGGAAACTGAGGCATGCCACTGATAAGGAAGGCTAGCAACTCAGAGGTAATTCAAGAGAGTGGAAGGTCACGAGTACCGATGAAGCTCTCTTGTTCTCAGAAAGTTACAGCTCACTCACCCATGGAAGTGGTAAGGAACTAGCTGTAACCGGTTCCCCTAGCAGATCTTAGGCAGTATTTTAAGTTATAATGGGCCTCCCCGACGGGGGTAGAAATGTTTTCTTTGTCTTTCAGATCATCAAGAAGCGCTAATATCATATGAAAATTAACCGAAGGAAAAAAAAAGCCATGGTTCTGTGTCATGACATAATAAGTTTGTGTTCTGTGTTCTGTCCAGATTTGTCTTGTGTGTGTCTTAATTGTGATATATGTATTTTTAACATTGTTGTGTGTACAATATTGTTGTTTTAATGAAAGAATAATTTAAGTCCCTTGAATAATCTTAACTGCGTGCTTTACACAGATGGCTTTTTTGCTTTTATAATTCTAGTGGAGTTTTAGTAGCAGGCTATGCAGTTTGTACTGTCTGAATGTAGTGAAATCTGCTCCTCTACCTGCTGTTTTTCCCTTCTCTCCCACCATCGCCAGCTCCTATGCCGTCTCTTTCAGAACTGGCCCTCCTGCAAGACCAAGCCCCAGAATCAGAAAAGCAGGAGTGGAGACTGGCAGGGTGCACCTTGCACCCAGACCACTTGTGGTGCAGCTCTGATGGCCACATTGTTGCCCCAGTGGTCTTGCTACCTCACCTTGCCCCCGTGCTCCATGGATTGTCGCACGTTGGCAAAGGGGGGATGGTGGCAATCCTAAAACAAAATTGGTTTGCTCCCAAATTCTCCCAAGCAGCCAAAGATTACTGTCTGGCTTGCCCTGTCTGCCAAGCCCACAACGTGGGTAAACCTGTAAAGACAGTTCCGGCAACCAGACCTCTGCCTTTGGGACCATTTCTGAATTTACAAATGGACTTTATTCAATTGCTTAAATGTCAATCCTTTGAATAATGTGCTAGTTATTGTTTGCTTGTTTTTGGGATGGGTAGAAGCTTATCCCTGCAGGAAAGCTGATGCCATCACAGTGGCAAAGAAACTTCTAAATCATTACATCCCATCGTGGGGAATACACCTTGTGATCTCCAGTGATAAAGGTACCCACTTTACTGGGCAAATTGTTAAAAAAAAACTGGAAAAGTACTACTCTACCAGACAAGCACTGCACTGTGCACGACACCTGGAGAGCGCAGAAGCAGTAGAAAGATGAAACAGGATTTTAGAGAACAAACTTGCTAAAATATGTGAGAACTCTGGCTTAACATAGATAGTAGCTCTCCCAATTGCCCTAATGAGCATGAGAGCGACTCCTAATCAGAAAACTGGACTCAGTCCACATGAAATTGCATGTGGCCAACCTATGAGACTGTAAAGCAGCCCAGAAATTAACCTGGCTGATGCCACACTTGTTAAAGGAAGCATAGTCAAGTATTGCCAGGAACTTATGAGGTGTGTACAGTCTTATCATTCACAGGTTAAGGACTCCTTCCAGGAGGCCCCGACTGAGCCGTGCCTTAAACTACAACCAGGAGACTGGGTTTGCGTGAAGGTTCACCAGCGGAAGACTGCCCTGGAACCCAGGTGGAAGGGTCCCTACCAAGTCCTTCTGACCACCCATACTGCTGTAAAGTGCGAGAGATTGCCCACCTGGATTCACGAATCCCACTGCAAACCCGTTCCAGCGCCTACAGAGGTTGGCCCCAACAAGGAGCACCGCAGACCTGGTACCGGAGACCCAGGTCCAGAAGCAGACAGGGATCACCGCAGACCTGGTACCAGAAACCCAGGTCCAGAAGTAGACGGGGATCAGCACAGGCTTGGTACCAGCAATCCAGGCCCAGAAGCAGACGATCCTAAGAGGCCGAGGCCAAGGTACCAGCTGCGGCCCAGAAGAACCTGCCAGCGATAGGTGAAGCAAACTACGAAGTCCTGAAGAACAGCCAGCATGAGGCTGGACAAACAATTCATGCTAACTTATGCTTAATCTTGTTTTTAAAACTAGCAGTTATAACCTATATGGTTCAAATGTGTTTATGCTTTTAATGAACCAAGTTTCCCAAGAATTTAATTCCACAGGTTGCTGGATATGTGCTCACAGTCCTGTACATTCAGAAGGAGGCATCCCAATGATTCCAGTCCCACTGAACAACACTCAAATGAATGGCACACTGTTTAGTGAACTAAGCCAAATGATACTTGGCAGGATAAAGGGTTCACTAACCCAGGGTATATCCGCCTAGCCTTGACCCCAATTGGAAAGTACTGCTGGACATGTAATGGTTCAGGAGCCAGGGTGACAAAAAAGCCAAAACCGAATGGCCCTAGACTATGTCCTAGCTAGTAAGGGCGGGGTTTGTGCCTTAGTAAGAAGAGAATGCTGTGGGTATATTTCTGACACCAGCAAAGAAGTAGAGGAAGATGCTTCAGAGATTGAAATAACTGTGGAAAGCCTAAGGCAGGGGGAAGACTGGACCCTCTGGGATTGGTTGGGAGGCTGGTTTGGACATGTGGGAACTTGGATTTTGCAAAGAGTAGTTTTAGTATTGGCTATATTCTTTTGTGCTTATTGCAGTTTCTTGTTAATCAATTGCTTTATTTCTTGTATTCTAGAAATCACAAAACAGACCCTTACCAAAGGGAATGTGGAACTCATGATGTTAAAATAGGATGAGCAGAGAAAGGAACAAAAAAATGTACATAAATACTTTAATGGAAATAGAGATGTAAAATGGTTTCAAGGTTAGCCTTTAAAAGGCTAAAAGGGGGGAGTTGTAGAAGCTGTAGAAACCATTTTCATATTTAGCTAGAAGCCATCTTGTATATCAGAAACCATTTCAGCTTTTCTCTCAAGCACGTAGACCAGAGTGAACTTTCTGTCACCCCGTGAGAAGAGGCCTACAGGATGGGCTATTGGTATGTGTTAATTGGGCTGGTTGGGACAGGAGATGTACTCCCTCGTACCTGTCCGCCATCTTGTTGATAAGGCTTTGTTTTTGCAAATTTAATTGATGATTTCTGTAATTGGATGCCCTGACGTCAGACTGTTTGGCTAAGGGTAAAAAGATACTAGCATTGATTGTATTAGCAGCCTTACTGGGCCCAGCTCTGCTGTGACCACGTTTGGCTCATGCTGTGCTTTATTAATTAATAAAGCTGTTTGTTAGCTGCCTAAACACAGAGGAGCGTGTTTTTGCTTCGACAGAATTATTAAGAAAGGGATAGAAAATAAGACCCAGAATATCTTACTGCCCTGTATAAAACTATGGTACGCCCACATCTTGAATACTGTGTACAGATGTGGTCTCCTCACCTCAAAAAAGATATTTTGGCCTTGGGAAGGGATCAGAAAAGGGCAACTAAAATGATCAGGGGTTTGGAACAGGTCCCATATGGGGAGAGGCTAAAGCGACTGGGACTTTTCAGTTTGGAAAAGAGGAGACTGAGGGGGGATAGGATAGAGGTATATAAAATCATGAGTGGTGTGGAGAGGGTGAATAAAGAAAAGTTATTCATTAGTTCCCATAATAGAAGAACTAGAGGACACCAAATGAAATTAATGGGTAGCAGGTTTAAAACTAATAAGTGAAAGTTCTTCTTCACACAGGCTACGTCTACACTGGCCCCTTTTCCGGAAGGGGCATGTAAATTTCACGAGTCGTCGTAGGGAAATCCGCGGGGGATTTAAATATCCCCCGCGGCATTTAAATAAAAATGTCCGCCGCTTTTTTCCGGCTTTTAAAAAAGCCGGAAAAGAGCGTCTAGACTGGCCCCGATCCTCCGGAAAAAGTGCCCTTTTCCGGAGGGTCTTATTCCTACTTTGAAGTAGGAATAAGACCCTCCGGAAAAGGGCACTTTTTCCGGAGGATCGGGGCCAGTCTAGACGCTCTTTTCCGGCTTTTTTAAAAGCCGGAAAAAAGCGGCGGACATTTTTATTTAAATGCCGCGGGGGATATTTAAATCCCCCGCGGATTTCCCTACGACGACTCGTGAAATTTACATGCCCCTTCCGGAAAAGGGGCCAGTGTAGACGTAGCCCCAGTGTGTAGTCAACCTGTGGAACTCCTTGCCGGAGGAGGCTGTGAAGGCTAGAACTATAACAGAGTTTAAAGAGAAGCTAGATAAATTCATGGAGGTTAGGTCCCTAAAAGGCTATTAGCCAGGGGGTAGGAATGGTGTCCCTAGCCTCTGTGGGTATGTCTACACTACAGCACTAATTCGAACTAACTTAATTTGAATTAGTTAATTCGAACTAAGCTAATTCGAACTAGTGCATCTAGACTTAAAAACTAGTTCAAATTAGCATTTTGCTAATTCGAACTAGCATGTCCACACTGAGTGGACCCTGAACCAAGGTTAAGGATGGTCGGAAGCAGTGCCGGCAGGGCATCAGATTAGGACTTAGAGCATGGAGCTTCTGTCTCAGGCTAGCCTAGGGCTGTGGTTAAAGGGACCCAACCCCCACCCCGGACAGACAGTTCTCAGGGGTTCCCCGCTCGCTTGTCTAACTCGATGAGGGACAGCAAAGCAGTCCTGGCTTGGAGTGCCCTGAGTGCCCACACTCGGCACATCACAGCACTCGGCCATCAGCCCGGCTGCACTTGCCGCAGGCTGCCATCCGGGGGGGGGGTGTGTCAATCGGGGGGCTGCAGGAGAGCTTCCACCCCGAGGAGCCCGCAGAGCCACCCCAGTCTGCCCCATCGGGGGCTCATATCCCATTCCACCCTCACCTCCTTCCACTTACCCCTCCCTAGCCCCCCTTCCTGATGTACAAAATAAAGGACACGTGTGTTCAAAAATAGAAACTCTTTTTATTGAACAAAACTCGGGGAGACTGGGAAAAGGAGGTGGGAGAGGGGAAGAGAGAGGGTGGGAGAGGGGAGGGCAACTAAAATGATCAGGGGTTTGGAACAGGTCCCATATGAAGAGAGGCTAAAGAGACTGGGACTTCTCAGCTTAGAAAAGAGGAGACCGAGGGGGGATATGATAGAGGTCTATAAAAGCATGAGTGGTGTGGAGAGGGTGCATAAAGAAAAGTTCTTCATTAGTTCCCATACTAGAAGGACTAGAGGACACCAAATGAAATTAATGGGTAGCAAGCTTCAAACTAATAACAGAAGGTTGTTCTTCACAAAGCAAATAGTAAACCTGTGGAACTCCTTGCTGCAGGAGGCTGTGACGGCTAGAACTATAAGGGTATGTCTACACTACCCCGCTAGTTCGAAGTAGCGGGGTAATGTAGGCATACCGCACTTGCAAATGAAGCCCGGGAAATTCAAATCCCGGGCTTCATTTGCAAGTGCGGTATGCCTACATTACCCTCCTAGTTCGAACTAGGAGGGTAGTGTAGACATACCCTAACAGAGTTTAAAGAGAAGTGAGATAAAGTCATGGAGGTTGGGTCCATGGAGTGCTATTAGCCAGGGGATAAAATGGTGTCCCTGGCCTCTGTTTGTGGAAGGCTGGAGAGGGATGGCAGGAGACAAATCGCTTGGTCATTGTCTTCGGTCCACCCCCTCTAGGGCACCTGGTGCTGTCCACTGTCGGCAGACAGGCTACTGGGCTGGATGGACCTTTGCTCTGACCCAGTACGGCCATTCTTATGTTCTTATCTTCTCCGGGTATGTCTACACTACCCTCCTAGTTCGAACTAGGAGGGTAATGTATGCATACCGCACTTGCTAATGAAGCCCGGGATTTGAATTTCCCGGGCTTCATTAGCATAAGCGGGGAGCCGCCATTTTTAAATCCCCGCTGCTTCGAACCCCGTGTAGCGCGGCTACACGGGGCTCGAACTAGGTAGTTCGGACTAGGGTGCCTATTCCGAACTACCGGTACACCTCGTTTCACGAGGAGTAACGGTAGTTCGGAATAGGACCCTAGTCCGAACTACCTAGTTCGAGCCCCGTGTAGCCGCGCTACACGGGGTTCGAAGCAGCAGGGATTTAAAAATGGCGGCTCCCCGCTTATGCTAATGAAGCCCGGGAAATTCAAATCCCGGGCTTCATTAGCAAGTGCGGTATGCATACATTACCCCGCTAGTTCGAACTAGCGGGGTAGTGTAGACATACCCTCCGAGTCTAACCGCAAGGAGGCTTTAGGTGGAGCTCCTCTGGCCCCTCCGCCACCTGTGCCCCCCCATTGCCACCGAGGCAGGACTCTGGGACCGCGGAGGAGCCATCCCCCTCTTTGAGGAGATCGAGGCCCTGGATCTGACCCCGCTCACACAGGGGGAGGATGACCCCATGCCAGTGGGCCTGAATCTGGGCGGTGACTCGGCTGTGCTGCCCCTCCTCCTCATTCCCCCTAGCCCCAGGCAGCCACCCCCACTCTCACCCTTGGGGCACCTCTGACGCTACCTGTTGGCCCTAACGCTGAAGGTGCTTCGCTGTGGCCACTGAGTCCCTAGGGATGACAGCCAGCACTGAGTAGCTGTGCCCCGGGCCTGTGGGTGCCTCCTCCACCTCGGAGGTGGAGCAGTCACCCTCCCTTCCTGTTGGGGGTGCACCTGCTGATCCCACATTGCCTGACACTGTTACTTCGGAGACACAGCCCACCATGATGCCTGAGCCGGGCATTGGTATGAGCCCTGTTTCCACCCCCATCCCCTCGGCCCCTGACCAGTGTTCCCTCTAAGCTGCGGAGCAGCACAGCTTCACAGTTCCTAGTGGATACCCACGGGGCCAAGGACAAGGTGCAGCTTGCCCTTTGGCACTGGGGGGACTTTAAACTGTTTGCGGCGACCAGGTCTGTTGTGGCCACCGAGGGGATGGACCTCCTTGCGGAGCCCCTGTTCCTCAGTCCAGCCTTGTTGTGGCCCTCTCTCAATTCCCCGCAGTGAGCCCTGTGAGAGGGTACGCCCCAGCCCCCCTCACTGCAAGCCCTCTGGTCCTTTTTATTGGGACACTTTTCCGTGATTCCCCCCCCCCCCCCCAGCCTCCTTGCCCCTGGAACCCCAGCTGGCTGCAGGTTCTGCAGCCAGTCTGCTTCTGAAGCATGCCCAGGGACCAACTGTAAATGCTCATTCTCCACGCTCTCCAGTTCCTCACCCTTGTGTCCCACCCCAACACCAAGTGGTGGGACTACCTGACATCTGTGGAGGGTGAGGAACCCTGATAGGCCAGTGTATATTCCACTCTGATTCTGTGGCCCATCAGGGACATTACTTGGCAGCTCCTTCATGGATCCGTGAGCATGGGTGTGAACCTGGTGTGGTTCACCCCTGTCCCCAACACCTGCCCCTTTTGCAGCGTGAGGGAGAACCTGGCACACGCCTACCTTGAATGCACCAGGTTTCAGCCCCTTTTCCAGCTCTTCCAGAACCTCTTGCTGAGGTTCTGGCTGCACTTTTCCCCTCATATTTTTATTTACTCACACCCCATCCATGGCCCCACAAAGTCGTGAGACCTCCTCGTCAACCTCCTCCTGGCCCTGATGAAAGCCACCATCTACAATACCAGGAGGAGGATGCTGGACGAGGGGGTTCTCTGCGACTGTGGGGCCTCTTTCCGTTCCTCCCTGGTTTCACGAATCCGGGCAGAGTTCCTCTGGGCGGCGTCCACCGGCTCCATCGACAGCTTTGAGGAGCAGTGGGTGCTGTCTGGGGTTCTCTGCTCGGTGTCCCCATCTGGTTCCTTCATTTTAAACTAGGGCTGTCAATTAGTGGGCGTTAATGCCTGAGATTAACGCAGGGCAGAAGTAACACGTTAAAAATTAACTCGCGTTAATCACAGAGGGCGGGAAACCAGCATGAGCTGCTTCAGAGCCTGTCTAGTAAGGCGCAGTAATGCAAACCGCCACCAGAGGGCGCATGGAAAAACCAAGCAGCCAGAAAGGAGGAAAAAAACTGAAGACACGGTCCCAGCTCCAGCGGGAAGTAAACAAGCAAAGCAAAGACCCTAACACCCATCCCTCTCCCCTTCCAGGTGACCATACTTTTTAAAATAAAATAAAACGGGGGGGCGCTTACCCAAGCGGTCCCCACCCCCCCAGCAGGGCTCACCCAAGCCACCCTCTCTTTACTTCCTGGGGCTTGGACTGACCCTTCCCCCACATCTGATTCTAGGGCTGAGTCCCCCCTCCCGAACTCTGCACTGCCCATGGTGAGGTCTACCCCCCCAATCCCAGGGGCTGACCCCTCCCCTAAGCCCTATGCCACCTGCAGTTGGGGGCTGAGCCCCCAAACTCTGCACTGCCCACGGCAGAGTCTACCCCCCTCCAGTCCTGTGCTGCCCGCAGCTGGGGCTGAGCTAAAAAAGGATAGATAGCTGCAGCGGCACAGGAGCCAAGCAAACAGAGCTGTAAACAGGGGAGTTTGAGTGGGAGTTTGTAAAGGGAGTTTGGATTGTGGGACTTGTTTGGAGTTTGTTTTTGCTGTGGAGGGGGTGTTTTGGTTTGTTTTTGTGTTCACCGGACTAATAGGATTTTGGTGAGACAGTAGATAAAACACAGAGGCAGTAGTGGCCATGGCCCAAGTAGTAGAGAACACAAGGAGGATGATTGGATGTGGTAGCTGCGGTATGTACATGATTCTGGAGGGGGTACCTGAAAGGAGTTTTGTTTGCATGAAGTGCCGCCTGATTGAGCTGATGGAAGAAAAGATCCAAGGACTGGAGATGCAGGTGGAAACTCTGGTTGAGTTTAGAAGGGGGTTTGAGCAGATGATGGGGCAAAGGCATGACGTGGCTGAAGGGGAAAGTTTAGATATACAGATGGAAGCAGGATCAAGAGCCTCAGAGGGGGAACTGCTGGGTGAAGAAAACGGACAGTGGAAGCATGTGACTCAGAGAACCAGGCAGAGGAAAAGATGGGTCAGTGAAGGAGAAATAGAGCTCAAGAACAGGTATGTGGAGCTGGAGAATGAAGAAGGGGTACAGCAGGTAGATAATGAAGATGGAAGGGTGAGGAAGAAGAGAAGAGTGGCTAGTCCCATAGATAAAGGGGAAGACTTAATGGAGACAACACCAATAATGAGCATTAGGAGGATACAGGATGGGTTAAAGAGGATTACAAGGGAAAATAGGAATGGCAAGGACTTGCAGCCAGAGGAAGCTAGAGATAGACCAGAGAATCGCACTGTCACTAGGAAAAGGCAGGTCTACGCGATTGGGGACTCCTTATTGAGAAGAATAGATAGGCCTGTAACCAGAGCTGATCCAGAGAATAGAAGGGTGTGCTGTCTGCCAGGTGCTAAGATACGGGATGTGGAACTGAGGTTGAAGAGGATTATTAAGGGAGCAGGAAGGAATCCATTGATCATCCTTCATGTAGGAACAAATGATACGGCTAGATTCTCGCCGGAACGAATTAAGGGAGACTATGCTAGGCTGGGGAGGACGCTCAAGGAAATTGAGGCTCAGGTGATCTTTAGTGGGATTCTGCCTGTTCCTAGAGAAGGGCAACTAAGATGTGACAGGATTATGATGATCAATAGATGGCTCAGGCAGTGGTGCTATAAGGAGGGCTTTGGGATGTATGGTCACTGGGAGGCATTTATGGACAGAGGGCTGTTCTCTAGGGATGGACTTCACCTAAGTAGGGAGGGAAATAGACTTCTAGGATGGAGGCTGGCTCAACTGATTAAGAGAGCTTTAAACTAGGAATTTGGGGGAGACGGTTGGGAGATGTCCAGGTAATCTCTACGCCAGATTTTAACACTGAGAGGGAGGAAAACGAACTAAGAAAGGATATAGCCGGGGGTAGGAGAATGGACATAAGGAGGAAGGGTGGGGTGGATACTAGTCTAATAGGTCATATTGGAGGTATAACGTCCGTGCCAAATTGGGTAAAGAATGTGAATGAGGCCAAACAGCAAAAATTAAGATGTTTGTACACCAATGCGAGGAGCCTAGGTAACAAAAAGGAGGAACTAGAGCTACTGGTCCAGGAAGTGAAACCAGATATTATAGGAATAACAGAAACATGGTGGAATACTAGGCATGACTGGAGTACAGGTATTGAAGGGTATGTGCTGTTTAGGAAAGACAGAAATAAGGGTAAAGGTGGTGGAGTCGCATTGTATATCAAAGATGAGGTAGATTGTAAAGAAATAAAAAGTGATGGAATGGGGAAGACAGAGTCTGTTTGGGCAAAAATCACATTGGGGAAGAAAACTATCAGATCCTCCCCTGGGATAGTGCTTGGGGTGTGTTATAGACCACCAGGATCCAATTTGGATATGGATAGAGACCTCTTTAATGTTTTTAATGAAGTAAATACTCATGGAAACTGCGTAATCATGGGAGATTTCAACTTTCCAGATATAGACTGGAGAACAAGTGCTAGTAATAATAATAGGGCTCAGATTTTCCTAGATGTGATAGCTGATGAATTCCTGCATCAAGTAGTTGCTGAACCAACAAGGGGGGATGCTATTTTAGATTTGGTTTTGGTGAGTAGCGAGGACCTCATAGATGAAATGGTTGTAGGGGACAACCTTGGCTCAAGTGATCATGAGCTAATTCAGTTCAAACTAAATGGAAGGATAAACAAAAATAAATCTGAGACTAGGGTTTTTGATTTCAAAAGGGCTAACTTTAGTAAATTAAGGAAATTAGTTAGGGAAGTTGATTGGACTAAAGAAATTATGGATCTTGAGGTGGAGGAGGCCTGGAATTATTTTAAGTTAAAGTTGCAGAAGCTGTCAGAAGCCTGTATCCCAAGAAAAGGGAAAAAATGTATAGGCAGGTGTGTTAGACCAAGCTGGATGAGCAAGCATCTCAGAGAGGTGATTAAGAAAAAGCAGAAAGCATATAAGGAGTGGAAAATGGGAGGGATCAGTAAAGAAAGCTACCTTATTGAGGTTAGAGCATGTAGGGACAAAGTGAGAGAGGCTAAAAGTCAGGTAGAGTTGGACCTTGCAAAGGGAATTAAAACCAATAGTAAAAGGTTTTATAGCCATATAAATAGGAAAAAAACAAAAAAAGAAGTAGGACCATTAATTACTAAGGATGGAGTGGAGGTTAAGGATAATCTAGGAATGGCCCAATATTTGAACAAATACTTTGCTTCAGTCTTTAATGAGGCTAATGAAGAGCTTAGGGATAATGGTAAGTTAACAAATGGGACTAAAGATATGGAGGTAGATATTACCATATCCGAGGTAAAAGCCAAACTTGAACAGCTTAATGGGAGTAAATCGGGGGGCCCAGATAATCTTCATCCAAGAATATTGAAGGAACTGGCACATGAACTTGCAAGTCCATTAACAAAATGTTTTAATAAATCTCTAAACTCAGGGGTTGTACCATTTGACTGGAGAATTGCTAATATAGTTCCGATTTTTAAGAAAGGGAAAAAAAGTGACCCGGGTAACTATAGGCCTGTTAGTTTGACATCTGTAGTATGCAAGATCTTGGGAAAAAAATTTTAAGGAGAAAGTAGTTAGAGACATTGAGGCTAATGGCAATTGGGACAAATTACAACATGGTTTTACAAAAGGTAGATTGTGCCAAACCAACCTGATCTCCTTTTTTGAGAAAGTAACAGATTTTTTAGATAAAGGAAATGCAGTGGCTCTAATCTACCTCGACTTTAGTAAGGCATTTGATACAGTACCTCATGGGGAATTATTGGTTAAATTGGAAAAGATAGGGATTAATATGAAAGTTGAGAGGTGGATAAGCAACTGGTTAAAGGGGAGACTACAGCGGGTCATATTGAAAGGTGAACTGTCAGGTTGGAGGAAGGTTACTTGCGGAGTTCTTCAGGGATCAGTTTTGGGGCCAATTTTATTTAATCTTTTTATTGCTGATCTTGGCACCAAAAGTGGAAGTGTCCTGATAAAATTTGCGGATGACACAAAGTTGGGAGCAATTGCCAATTCAGAAAAGGATCGGGATATCATACAGGAAGATCTGGATGACCTTGTAAATTGGAGTGATAGCAATAGGATGAAATTTAATAGTGAGAAGTGTAAGGTTATGCATTTAGGGATTAATAACAAGAATTTTAGTTATAAGCTGGGGACACATCAGTTGGAAGTGACGGAGGAGGAGAAGGACCTCGGAGTCCTGGTTGATTATAGGATGACTATGAGCCACCATTGTGACATGGCCGTGAAAAAGGCTAATACAGTCTTGGGATGTATTAGGCGAGGTATTTCCAGTAGGGATAAGGAGGTGTTAGTGCCATTATACAAGGCATTGGTGAGACCCCAGAACTATGTGCAGTTCTGGTCTCCCATGTTTAAGAAGGATGAATTCAAACTGGAACAGGTACAAAGAAGGGCCACTAGGATGATCCGAGGAATGGAAAACCTGTCTTATGAAAGGAGACTCAAGGAGCTTGGCTTGTTTACCTTAACCAAAAGAAGGCTGAGGGGAGACATGATTGCACTCTTTAAATATATTAGAGGGATAAATACCAGGGAGGGAGAGGAATTATTTAAGCTTAATACCAATGTGGACACAAGAACAAATGGATATAAGCTGGCTAGTAGGAAGTTTAGACTTGAGATTAGATGAAGGTTTCTAACCATTAGAGGAGTGAGGTTCTGGAACGGCCTTCCAAGGGAAGTAGTGGGGGCAAAAGATCTATCTGGTTTCAAGATTAAACTAGATGGGTTTATGAAGGGAATGGTTTAATGAGATAACATGATCTTGGTAACTGACCTTTCATTATCAGTGGGAAATAGGTCAATGGAGGGATGATAGGAGTTACTATAGAGAACTTTCTGGGTGTCTGGCTGGTGAGTCTTGCCCACATGCTCAGGGTTTAGCTGGTCGCCATATTTGGGGTTGGGAAGGAATTTTCCTCCAGGGTAGATTGGCAGAGGCCCTGGAGGTTTTTCGCCTTCCTCTGTAGCATGGGGTACAGATCACAGCTGGAGGATTCTCTGCATCTTGGGGTCTTCAAAGTATTTGAAGGCTTCAATATCTGAGATCTAGGTGAGAGGATTATTCTAGGAGGGGTGAGTGAGATTTTGTGGCCTGCACTGTGCAGGGGGTCAGACTAGATGATCATAATGGTCCCTTCTGACCTTAAAGTCTATGAGTCTATGGCTGTGTCTACACTGCCACCCTTTTCCGTAAAAGGGATGCGCATGAGACACTTTGGAATTGCAAGTAGGAGTAAGGGATCTTCCGGAAAAGGGCTTATTTTCCGCAAGATCCCGTCTAGACTGGCGCTTTTCTCCGGCAAAATCCCAAGCCGGAAAAAAGCGGCAGCCATGTTCATGCAAATGCCGCGGGGGATATTTAAATCCCTCGCAGAATTTGCAATTCCAAAGTGTCTCATGAGCATCACTTTTACGGAAAGGGGTGCCAATGTAGACACAGCCTTTGTATTCTGTGTTGTAATTGAAATCAATATATTAGATGTAGAAAACACCCAAAATATTTAAATAGATACTATTCTAATTATTGTTTTACAGTGCGATTAATCACGATTAATTGCGATTAATTTTTTTAATCACTTGACAGCCCTATTTTAAACCTATGACCCGCACCCCGACCCTGTTTTTAATAATTTGTCCCACGAAATCAGTTGTGTCCCGGGCCCAGTGGTCCCTCCCATAAGGCTGGGGGAGGGCCTTTAGTAGTGGGTAGGCTTTGCCTGCCCATCTCCCAGGAAACTCAGATAGTGCTTTACTACAGATGCATTAACAGGAGTGTTGTGAGCAAGACACGAGAAGTCATTCTTCCACTCTACTCTGCGCTGGTTAGGCCTCAGTTGGAGTACTGTCCAGTTCCAGGCACCACATTTCAAGAACGACGTGGAGAAGGTCCAGAGAAGAGCAACAAAAATGGTTAAAGGTCTAGAGAACATGAGCTATGAGGAAAGACTGAAAGAATTGGACTTGTTTAGTTTGGAAAGGAGAAGACTGAGGGTATGTCTATACTACCACGCTAATTCGAACTAACTTAATTCGAATTAGTTAATTCGAAATAAGCTAATTCGAATTAGTGCATCTAGACCTAAAAACTAATTTGAATTAGTGTTTTGCTAATTCGAAATAGCACATCCACATGGAGTGGACCCTGAATCGAAGGTAAGGCTGGCCGGAAGCAGTGCCGGCAGGGCATCAGGGTTGGACTTAGTATGTGGGGCTGCTGCCTCAGGCTATCCAAGGTCTGTGCTTAAAGGGACCCAGCCCCCACCCTGGACAGACAGTTCTCAGGTTTCTCTGCTTGCTGGTCCACCTCGCTGAGGGACAGCAAAGCATTTGTGTCACGGAGTGCTCTGCTTGCCCTCACCCGGGGTACCACGGCACTCTGCAACATGGAACCAGACCTGTCCCCAGGGACTCTGCTGCGTCTCGTGGACACGTTGCCGGCAGCCTGGCTGCACTGTCTGCAGGCTGCCATCCGGGAGGACCATCGAGGGGATGTCAGGATCCAGGAGGCCCTGTGGGAGAGCTTCCACCCTGAGGAGCGCTAACAGTCTCCCCAGTCTGCCCCACTGGGGGATTGTGCCCCATTCCTCCCTCTCCTCCTTCCACTTACCCTTCCCTAGCCCCCCTTCCTGATGTCAAATAAAAGACACGTATTTTCAAAAATAACAACTCTTTATTTAACACAACTGGGGGGGGGGGGGGGGAATGAAACTGTGAGGAGATGGGGGAAAGGAGGCGGGAGAGGGCAGGAGAGAGGGTGGGAGAGGGGAGGGGGAAACTTGGGAGGAGGGAGCTGGAAGGGGGAGGAAGGGAAGGGAAAGCTCAGGGGTCGGGGTCCTGCTGGCTCTCCCATCTCGCAGCACTGCGGGTGCGGGGGCATCGGGGGGGAGCGG
Organism: Pelodiscus sinensis; assembly: GCF_049634645.1. Lineage (NCBI taxonomy): Eukaryota > Metazoa > Chordata > Testudines > Trionychidae > Pelodiscus > Pelodiscus sinensis. The sequence goes on from NW_027465931.1 coordinate 4,302,989, forward strand.
GTGTGGAGGATGGGGCAGGAGGGACGGGGGGGGCGGAGGAAGCAGGAGGGGGAGCAGGGGTTGGAGGAGGAGCGAGAACTGGGGTGGCCGCAGGGGCTGGAGGAGGAGGAGGCAGGAACCTGTCCACCAGGGTCTGGAGGTGACCTTGGAGGGCACGGCCCTGATCCTCCAGCGCCTGCAAGCTCTGCTGCCGCAGCCGCAGGTCCTCGTGGACCCAGTGCTCCTGGGTGCGGAGCTGCTGCTCCAGTAGCTGCAGGCGCTCCTGGCTGTGCATGTGGCCTCTGGTGGCCAGGCTGGCAGCCATGCAGCTGTACATGGCCGCATTCCTGTGCCTAGTGCAGAGATCGTGGACATTGGAGGCCTCCCCCCAAACCTCAATGAGGTCCATGATCTCCGCACTAGACCAGGCGGGTGCCCGCCTCTTGCTGCCCCGGGCAGGCTCCTGGGAGCCACCAGCCTGGTCCCGGGAAGAGGCGGAGGGCTGGGGGGCAGCGGGTGGCTGGCTCATCCTGTGCTAGGTGCAGGGTCTGCTGGCCGGATGCTGGCAGGCTGGCAACTGGCACAAGCACCGTAACCAGACCGTGCCCTTTTAAGGGATCCAGGGCTGGGAGGGGGGCAGACGAGTTTCCCTGGTTTGGCCCAGAGTGGCCACCAGGGCAAGCTGGGGAGGGCTAGCCTCCCACTAGTTCGAATTAAGTGGCTACACAGCCCTTAATTCAAACTACTTAATTCCAACTAGGCGTTAGCCCTCGTAGAATGAGGTTTACCTAGTTCGAATTAAGCGCTCCGCTAGTTCCAATTAAGTTCGAACCAGTGGTTTGCACGTGTAGCCGCTATTAAAGTGAATTCAAACTAACAGCTGTTAGTTCGAATTAACTTTGTAGTGTAGACATACCCTTAGAGCAGACATGATAGCAGTTTTCAGGTATCTAAAAGGGTGTTACAAGGAGGAGGGAGAAAACTTGTTCATCTTTGGCCTCTGAGGATAGAACAAGAAGCAATGGGCTTGAACTGCAGCAAGGGAGGTTTAGGTTGGACATTAGGAAAAAGTTCCTAACTGTCAGGGTGGTCGAACACTGGAATAAATTGCCCAGGGAGGTTGTGGAATCCCCATCTCTGGAGATATTTAAGAGTAGGTTAGATGGTGCATGGTCCTGCCATGAGGGTAGGGGACTGGACTTGATGATCTCTCGAGGTCCCTTCCAGTTCTAGTGTTCTGTGTTTCAATGGGCAACTTCATCCCTCTAATACCCACCTCCTATCTGGAACCCCCATTTTTTACTGAGAAACTTAGACACTGATAGGCTAAGTGACTTTCCCAAGGCCACAACTTTGTGTGACAATGATGGAAACTGGGTCTTGGTCTCCCACCAGTGCCCCACTCATTGGGCCAGCCTTCCTCTCCAGTGGCAGAGTTTGGGGAATTGATCCCATAATGAATTATATGCTTCCTAGAGTTTTTAAATATACAGTAATAACCATCCTACATGTTCAAGTGTGGAACAATTATTTTCTAAATCTGATGCACAGCTGTCATATTGGACTTTTCCCCCCCATCACATTGTTGGGTTAACTCCTATTGTGAAAAGTGCAAAAGTTTGTGTAAATGGCACCAAAGAAATGTAAGTTCTTGTCAGTCTCACACTTTAACCCTAGCTATTGGCACACTCAAAGCATCTTACATAAAGCAAGCAGACATATGAGTATAATTACAAGGATATCACTTCTAGCCCTGCATATTGGAGAATCAGCAATATAAACTACAACATAATATTCAAGTTTCCTTTTTATATTTATATTCAGTCTTGGACATGGAGGATTCAATTTCTAATTTGTTCACATTGTGTCAAAAGTTTTACTTGCTCTTAAAACATTAAGCTTACACTATAGTTTAGATGATCAGTTATGTTGACAATTGTTTTTACATGGAACATAAGAACGGCCATACTGGGTCAGAGCAAAGGTCCATCTAGCCCAGTATCCTGTCTACCAACAGTGGCCAGCACCAGGTACCCCGGAGGGGGTGGACCGAAGACAATGATCAAGCGATTTGTCTCCTGCCATCCCTCTCCAGCCTCTGACAAACAGAGAGCAGGGACACCATTCCTACCCCCTGGCTAATAGTCTTTTATGGACCTAACCTCCATGAATTTATCTAGCTTCTCTTTAAACTCTGTTATAGTCCTAGCCTTCACAGCCTCCTGCAGCAAGGAGTTCCACAGGTTGACTATGCGCTATGTGAAGAAGAATTTTCTTTTATTAAAAAAGAACTCTCTTTTATTCAAGAACTTCCATTTCTTGAAAGATGCCTTTTTGTCCCTCGCTGCTTCTTTTACATGGTGGTTAAGCCACGGTGACTCTTTTTTAGGTCTCTTGCTATGTTTTTTAATTTGGGGTATACATTTAAGTTGGGCCTCTATTATGGTGTCTTTAAAAAGTTTCCATGCAGCTTGCAGGGATTTGGCTCTAGTCACTGTGCCTTTTAATTTCTGTTTAACTAACCTCCTCATTTTTGTGTAATTCCCCTTTTTGAAATTAAATGCCAGGGTGCTGGACTGCTGAGGTGTTCTTCCCACCACAGGAATGTTGAATGTTATTATATTATGGTCACTATTCCCAAGCAGTCCTGTAATAGTTACTTCCTGGACCTGATCCTGCGCTCCACTCAGGACTAAATCGAGAATTGCCTCTCCCCTTGTGGGTTCCTGTGCCAGCTGCTCCAAGAAGCATTTATTTACATTATAAAGCAGTAATAGGTTGGCCTTTGCAGAAAGAAAAAAATGATGTTGCATTACAGCTCTTTAGGAATCAATAAAATATATCATGTCTCCTGAAGAGCACATATTGTTACTTTTACATAAAAAATCCTGTATAGTTATTATCCAGCATTTGCAGATACAGTGAAAGCTTTGTTATCCTGCACTCTGTTAACCAGAAAACTTTGTTAACCAGAATTGCCTCCAGCCACAATACTGTCACATCTTCAGGCGCACAGGCCTGGCTTGGTTTACCATGATTGGGTTAAATAAAAAATTAAGAAGTACTAATCATCTTTAACTCAAAATAGAAATGTGAGACCAACTGCCTCACACTACAAAACTACCAATATTAAAAACCTGAGTTTTACTATTATCATCCATTGGCTTTTCCTAGGTTGATGGGACCCTCAGATAACCGGAATTTAGATAACCAGAATGCCCTAATCCCCGAGCGCGCCGGACAACACAGGTTTTACTGTACATGTTTTAAAATGAATTAAAAGAATGTGTCCAATCCTTCAGCTGGAAAAAAGGGGCAGAGCGCTATTTACTTGATTAGGAGTTGAACAGTTTATACCATCTGAGGATCTGGATGACATTTTCACAGCCCTGTAGCATTCTAAAGCAAATGGATAAAATTGCCCATCTTCAAGGATTGGTACATGATATGGTTCAGCTATAACTATTTAAGTTTTGTTTTGTCCTGATGTCATTATCATAGAAATTACTATGGTGAAGGGAAAAAAACCTCAGCCTGATATAGTATGGCTATGTTGTTGATTTTTAAGAGTTCCAGACCAGTGTTCCCTCTCATTTTTTCCATCCCTGTGTGGAATAAATTTTGTTATACACACCAGGGCATGTGCAGATGTGCACCACCAGTAGAAACACAAGCTGCTGGCTGTGGGTGCTCTGCTTATCAGCTGAGCGGCATTTGAATCTCTCGTGGGTGGCTGCCCAAGCACTCAGCTTATAGGAAACACTGTTCCAGACCCTTGCAGGTTTCCTCCAAGCTGACTATGGTCTTGTATTAGGTAACAGAGGTTTGTAAATTATGTATATTTGTGGTTTTGCCTTCCATACAGCAGTAAAGAAGGCTCTCATGTAATTAACACTACAGAGTTGTCATTTGAATATTTCTATTTTGGGGGGGGAACCCCACAAAGTTTACAGTTAAATTGTTTAAATCCAGAACACAGTCTAGACATGTGCCACCAGAAGATCTAGCTCGGGGTGAGCAATAATTTTTGATGGGGGGGAGGGGGGGGTCACTCCAAGATTTTGGAATGTGGCTGATGGCCACACTCTTCCATGATATTAATGGAGGAGATGCAGGTTCTGGGATGGAGATTGGGTGCAGAAGGGAGCTTGGGGTAAGGGACTGGGGTGCAGGAGGGCCTGTGAGGTCTGGGAGAGAGTTGGGGTAAAGGAGGCAGTTGTGACCTAGGGCAGCAGACTGGGGTGCAGAGGTTTGGGTTGGGATCTAGGGCAGGAGGGGATTGTGATCTGGGGCAGGGGATTGGGGTGCAGGGTCTTGGAGGGGGTATGGGCTCATGAGGGGGCAGAGGGTTTGGGTTATGTGGGGTAGGAGTGCAGGGGCAGAGGGCTGGGGTGCCAGAGGCAGGCTCTGGCCAGGAGACTTACCTGTGAGACTCCTGGCCAGCAGCCCCAGCATGTTTTAGGCAGGAGCCTGCCCCACCCCTGCACAGGCTGCAGGGGCCATGTGCTCTGTGAATAAGAGCCTGAGGGGAGGGGGAGTGGTGCTTCGTGTGGCTTGCTAGTCCGAACTATCTAGCCCGTGCCGTGTGTAGCTGCGCGGCACGGGGTTCGAACAAGCCAGCATTTAAAAATGGCGCCGGCCGGCTTATGCAAATGAAGCCCGGGAAATTCAAATCCCGGGCTTCATTTGCACGTTCGGTATGCATACATTACCCTCCTAGTTCGAACTAGCGGGGTAGTGTAGACATACCCTAAGAGAATAGTTACAAATATATATTAATTTATAAGAGTATCAGTTTTTCCAGTGATATTTGATGTAAACAGGATCTGAATCACTGCTTCCAATGCAGCCAGCTGGAAGGGAAAGGAACCCTGGGTGTGGTTATGCTCACTCAGGGTATGTCTACACTACAACGTTAATTCGAACTCACTTAGTTTGAATTAGTTAATTCGAACTAAGCTAATTCGAACTAACACGTCTAGAACTAAAAACTAGTTCGAATTAGCGTTTTGCTAATTCGAACTAGCAAGTCCACATTGAGTGGACTCTGAACAGGGCTTAAGGATGGCCGGAAGCAGTGCCGGCAGGGCATCAGAGGAGGACTTAGAGCGTGGAGCTGCTGCCTCAGGCTAGCCGAGGGCTGTGCTTAAAGGGTCCCGACCCCCACCCCGGACAGACAGTTCTCAGGGGTGCCCCGCTTGCAAAGCAGTCCTGGCTTGGAGTGCCCGGAGTACCCACACTGGGCACATCACACCACTCGGCCATCAGACCGGCTGCACTTGCCGCAGGCTGCCATCTGGGGAGAGGGGGCAATTGGGGGGGCTGCAGGACAGCTTCCACCCCCAGAAGCCCGCAGAGCCAGCCCAGTCCTCCCCATCGGGGGCTCGTACCCCATTCCTCCCTCACCTCCTTCCACTTACCCTTCCCTAGCCCCTCTTATTGATGTACAAAATAAAGATAACGTTTCTTCCAACATTGACTCTGTCTTTATTGAACAAAACTGGGGGAGACTGGGAAAAGGAGGTGGGAGAGGGGAAGAGAAAGGCTGGGAGAGGGGAGGGCAACTAACATGATCAGGGGTTGGGAACAGGTCCCAGATGAAGAGAGGCTACAGAGACTGGGACTGTTCAGCTTAGAAAAGAGTAGATGGAGCAAGGACAGGATAGAGGTCTCTAAAAGCAGGGGTTGGGTGGAGAGGGTGCATTGAGAAAAGTTCTTCATGAGTTTCCATAAAGAAGGACTAGAGGACACCAAAGGAAAGGAATGGGTATCAGGCTTGAAACTAGTAAGAGAAAGTTGTTGTTCTTCAGAAAGCAAATAGTTAACCTGTGGAACTCCTTGCTGCAGGAGGCTGTGAAGGCTACAACTAGAACAGAGTTTAAAGGGAAGTGAGATCAAGTCATGGAGGTTGGGTCCATGGAGTAGTCTTAGCCAGGGGGTAGGAGTGGTGTCCCTGCCCAAAGTTTGTGGAAGGCTGGAGAGGGATGGCACGAGACAAATGGCCCAAGAGTCACTGTCTTCGGTCCATCCCCTCCAGGGTCCCTAGGGTTGGCCGCTGTCGGCAGACAGGCTACTGGGCTAGATGGACGTTTGGTCTGACCCAGGACGGCCATTGTAAGCTCAGGGCTTAGGGTCGGGGGTCTCAGTGGACCCCCTTGATTTTCATGCACACCTGCTCCTGGGTGGCCAGGCTGGCAGCTCTCCTGCCCTAGACGGCCACTTTCCTGTGCCTAGTGCGGAAATCGTGGACGAGGTCCACAATGTCTGCACTAGCCCAGGCAGGTGCCTGCCTCTTGCAGTCCAGGGCAAGCTCCCGGGAGCCGCCAGCCTGCTCCCGGGAAGAGGGGGTGGGCTGGGGGACATCGGGTGGGTGGCTTGAGCCGTGCCAGGTGCAGGGTCTGCTGGCTGGGTGCTGGCAGGCTTGCACCTGGCACAGGCACCGTAGCCAGCCCGTGCCCCTTTAAGGGGTCCGGGGCTGGGAAGGGGGCATAGAGTTTCCCTGGTGTTGGCCAGAGTGGCCACCAGGGAAACCTGGGGAGGGCTAGCCTCCCACTAGTTCGAATTAAGGGGCTACACACCCCTTAATTCGAACTAGCTAGTTCGAACTAGGCTTAATCCTTGTAAAATGAGGTTTACCTAGTTCGAACTAAGCGCTCCGCTAGTTCGTTTCAAATTGGAGCTAGCGGAGCGCTAGTGTAGCGCCTATTAAAGTTAGTTCGAACTAACGTCCGTTAGTTCGAACTAACTTTGTAGTGTAGACATACCCTCCGTTGTTTAGCCCTGTAAGGCAGTGGTCTCCAACCTTTTTACACCCAAGATCACTTTTTAAATGACAGACCAAGCCAAGATCTACCACCCCGCCCCTTCCTTGAAGCCCCGCCCTCTCTGTTCACCTCCTCTCCGTCACTTGCTATCCCCAACCCTTACACTGCTGCTTCCCCCCCCCCCCCCCCCCAATTCTTCTGTAGGAAGAGGTTTTTCCAATATTTCCAGTGGCTAGACTGGACCAAATGTCAGGAAAAAAAACCCCTTCTTTTGGAAGCCCCCTTATTCCTTGTGGAAAGAGGAATATAGGGGTGACCAAAAGAGCATGTTTGCCCTTCCACTAAAAAAGCAGAAGAACAAAGGCAACCCTGGATGCAGAAGAGTTTTTCTGGGGTATCTCCGGAATCCTGAAAAACTCCTGCAGTCTAGCCGGACCCTCGCTGGGTTGAGGCAGGATGTGTGGGCTCTGGGGTGGGAATGAGGGATTTGGGTGTGGGAAGGGGTGAGAGGTGCAAGCTCTGGGAGGGAATCTGGATGCAGGAGGAGGTGGAGAAGGGGACACTGGCTCGGGGAGGGGGCTCCAGGCCGGGCAGTGTTGGGGTCAGATGTAGGGTTAGGGTACTAAGCAAGCCACAGGCTTGTGGATATGATGGTTCAGGAATTCGGGTTGGGGTATGTGACGGGCTCAGGGCAGGGGGTTCTAGTGTATGGGAGGCTCAGATGTAGGGTCTGGGGGAAAGGGGAGTGCACGAGTGTCATGATGCTGTGGCCAGATGGGGGCTTGGCCCCAAGTGGGGGTTTGTTGGCCAGGCTTCATTTTCAAATAAAATACTATGTCAAACACAAACAGTCTTTATTTCTGAGAAGGGCAGGGAACCTGTTTGGACAGGGTGCCAGTGGGGACAGGTTTCTGAGGCTGGGGAATGGGGAGAGAGAACAGCTGGGGAGAGGGAGGAGTGGGGGCAGAGAGTGCCCTGCTATCGCCTCCTCCCAGGATTCTCCCCCCCACGCCCCCAAGGGAAGCCGGCGCGTGCCTCCCGCAGCGCAGCCAAACCTCCGCAGGTGCCTGCCCCAGGGCCAAACCCCCCCTCCCACGGCACGGCCAATGCCCCCCTCCTGCGGTGAGGCCAAACCCTCGTGGGCGCCTGCCCCAGGGCCAAACCACCTCTCCTGGGGCAGGGCCAAATCCCCACGTGAGCCTGCCCCGGGACCAAACCACCTCTCCTGTGGCAGGGCCAAATCCCCACGGGAGCCTGCCCCAGGGCCAAACCACCTCTCCTGGGGCAGGGCCAAATCCCCACGTGAGCCTGCCCCGGGACCAAACCACCTCTCCTGTGGCAGGGCCAAATCCCCACGGGAGCCTGCCCCGGGACCAAACCACCTCTCCTGTGGCAGGGCCAAATCCCCACGGGAGCCTGCCCCGGGACCAAACCACCTCTCCTGGGGCAGGGCCAAATCCCCAGGGGAGCCTGCCCCGGGACCAAACCACCTCTCCTGGGGCAGGGCCAAATCCCCACGGGAGCCTGCCCCGGGGCCAAACCACCTCTCCTGTGGCAGGGCCAAATCCCCACGGGAGCCTGCCCCGGGGCCAAACCACCTCTCCTGTGGCAGGGCCAAATCCCCACGGGAGCCTGCCCCGGGGCCAAACCACCTCTCCTGTGGCAGGGCCAAATCCCCACGGGAGCCTGCCCCGGGACCAAACCACCTCTCCTGTGGCAGGGCCAAATCCCCACGGGAGCCTGCCCCGGGGCCAAACCACCTCTCCTGTGGCAGTGCCAAATCCCCACGGGAGCCTGCCCCGGGGCCAAACCACCTCTCCTGTGGCAGGGCCAAATCCCCACGGGAGCCTGCCCCTGGGCCAAACCACCTCTCCTGGGGCACGGCCAAATCCCCACGGGAGCCTGCCCCGGGGCCAAACCACCTCTCCTGTGGCAGGGCCAAATCCCCGCGGGAGCCTGCCCCGGGACCAAACCACCTCTCCTGGGGCAGGGCCAAATCCCCACGGGAGCCTGCCCCGGGGCCAAACCACCTCTCCTGGGGCAGGGCCAAATCCCCACGGGAGCCTGCCCCGGGGCCAAACCACCTCTCCTGTGGCAGGGCCAAATCCCCACGGGAGCCTGCCCCGGGACCAAACCACCTCTCCTGTGGCAGGGCCAAATCCCCACGGGAGCCTGCCCCGGGGCCAAACCACCTCTCCTGGGGCAGGGCCAAATCCCCGCGGGAGCCTGCCCCGGGACCAAACCACCTCTCCTGGGGCAGGGCCAAATCCCCACGGGAGCCTGCCCCGGGGCCAAACCACCTCTCCTGTGGCAGGGCCAAATCCCCCCGGGAGCCTGCCCCGGGGCCAAACCACCTCTCCTGTGGCAGGGCCAAATCCCCACGGGAGCCTGCCCCGGGGCCAAACCACCTCTCCTGTGGCAGGGCCAAATCCCCCCGGGAGCCTGCCCCGGGGCCAAACCACCTCTCCTGGGGCAGGGCTAAATCCCCACGGAAGCCTGCCCCGGGACCAAACCACCTCTCCTGTGGCAGGGCCAAATCCCCACGGGAGCCTGCCCCGGGGCCAAACCACCTCTCCTGGGGCAGGGCCAAATCCCCACGGGAGCCTGCCCCGGGACCAAACCACCTCTCCTGGGGCAGGGCCAAATCCCCACGGGAGCCTGCCCCCGGGCCAAACCACCTCTCCTGGGGCAGGGCCAAATCCCCACGGGAGCCTGCCCCGGGGCCAAACCACCTCTCCTGGGGCAGGGCCAAATCCCCACGGGAGCCTGCCCCGGGGCCAAACCACCTCTCCTGTGGCAGGGCCAAATCCCCACGGGAGCCTGCCCCGGGACCAAACCACCTCTCCTGTGGCAGGGCCAAATCCCCACGGGAGCCTGCCCCGGGGCCAAACCACCTCTCCTGGGGCAGGGCCAAATCCCCGCGGGAGCCTGCCCCGGGGCCAAACCACCTCTCCTGTGGCAGGGCCAAATCCCCCCGGGAGCCTGCCCCGGGGCCAAACCACCTCTCCTGGGGCAGGGCCAAATCCCCCCGGGAGCCTGCCCCGGGGCCAAACCACCTCTCCTGTGGCAGGGCCAAATCCCCCCGGGAGCCTGCCCCGGGGCCAAACCACCTCTCCTGTGGCAGGGCCAAATCCCCCCGGGAGCCTGCCCCGGGGCCAAACCACCTCTCCTGTGGCAGGGCCAAATCCCCACGGGAGCCTGCCCCGGGGCCAAACCACCTCTCCTGTGGCAGGGCCAAATCCCCCCGGGAGCCTGCCCCGGGGCCAAACCACCTCTCCTGTGGCAGGGCCAAATCCCCACGGGAGCCTGCCCCGGGACCAAACCACCTCTCCTGTGGCAGGGCCAAATCCCCACGGGAGCCTGCCCCGGGGCCAAACCACCTCTCCTGGGGCAGGGCCAAATCCCCACGGGAGCCTGCCCCGGGACCAAACCACCTCTCCTGGGGCAGGGCCAAATCCCCACGGGAGCCTGCCCCGGGACCAAACCACCTCTCCTGGGGCAGGGCCAAATCCCCCTGGGAGCCTGCCCCGGGGCCAAACCACCTCTCCTGGGGCAGGGCCAAATCCCCCCGGGAGCCTGCCCCGGGACCAAACCACCTCTCCTGTGGCAGGGCCAAATCCCCACGGGAGCCTGCCCTGGGCCAAACCCCCCCTCCTGTGGCAGGGCCAAATCCCCACGGGAGCCTGCCCCGGGGCCAAACCACCTCTCCTGGGGCAGGGCCAAATCCCCACGGGAGCCTGCCCCGGGACCAAACCACCTCTCCTGTGGCAGGGCCAAATCCCCAGGGGAGCCTGCCCCGGGGCCAAACCACCTCTCCTGGGGCAGGGCCAAATCCCCACGGGAGCCTGCCCCGGGGCCAAACCACCTCTCCTGTGGCAGGGCCAAATCCCCACGGGAGCCTGCCCCGGGGCCAAACCACCTCTCCTGTGGCAGGGCCAAATCCCCACGGGAGCCTGCCCTGGGCCAAACCCCCCCTCCTGCAGTGTGGTGTGGCCAAGCCAAACCATGCCAACCCCCCCCCCCCCCCCCCAGCATGGCCAAACCCCCGCAGGTGCCTGCTCCGGGCCAAACCCCAGGGCCGACCCCCACTCCCGTGGCACAGGGAAACCTCTGCACTCAACTCACCCCTCTGGCACAGGGAAGCCGCCGCACTCCTCCTCCAGGGCTGATGCCCCCTCCCCAGCATGCAACAGAGCTGTGGGAGGGGAGCAGCCCGCACACTTCCAGAACCCCCGGAAGTGACGCAGGCTTCAGAGAGGACTTCCGTCCACCCAGCGGGAAACCGGCACTACACTAGAGGTAGGTAGTGGGGCTTCTCGGGGGTGGGAGGAAAATGGGGGGTGGGGGTGCCCGAACACCTCGCAATCGACTGGTCGAGGCCTCGCGATCGACAGGTTGGTGACCACAGCTGTAAGGTATTCAACTCTTCTTATGTAAATACAGTTCATGCTGGAATGGGAAAGAAATCCTGGGTGTGCTTATGTAAGCCCAGTTCAGTCAGTGCTATAGGCCAGATGGATGCTCAGTTGTTGGAATGGTATTTTGCCTGTTGGAACTAATTTGGGTCTTGTGGGGTCACAAACCATGTTAACCCTAAATGTGGGAATTGTAAAATAGGACACCAGTGCTTGCAGGAGAGAGATTGTCATTGTAAAGAATCTCAGATGGACAAGCATCCCCCTTCCAGACTCAAGTGGATTGGGGGGGGTGTGGCAGGTCCCTCCTGCCTGAGTCCCCTAACACTGCTACGATGCAGTTTATAGCTGGCCCTTTAAGCAAGGCCAAGGCCCTCTGGCCTGAGTCCACAATGCAGTTCAGGGGTTGTAGCGGGGCACACCCCCGGGTAGGGGGACCTGGGCCCACCCTACTCCGGGTCCCAGCCCAGGGCCCTGTGAGCGACCGGTAACAGGTCACTCCCTCGGCAGGGCAGTCTGGCCGAAACGCGCTGAGGTTCTCTGGGCGGGAGAGGCGGCTCCCACTCCTGCCCTGGGCCACTTCCTACCCAGTCCCCAGGGGTGCTTTCCCCTGTACCTGCCCAGCTGGCTGCAACCTCTGTGCCAGCATCCCCTCAGTCGGTAGTCCCGGGGTTGCCCCAACTCGCCTCCACGTCCTTTTCCGCCTCTCCTGGCATCCCCGGCAACAGCTGAGCAGGAGCTCCCTGCCCCAGTCCTTCTCCTCCATCCATCTCTCTAGACTGTCTTTCCCCAGGCTTTTATAGCCCTGCTGCAGCCTGGGCATGCTCGGTAGAGCTGTGGGGGAGGGGCCTCTGCAGCCAGGTAACCCTGGCTGGGCCCTGTAGGTTCAGTGCGGGGCTGCCTCGCCCCGTCACAGGGGGGGAAGGAGCTTGAACCAGCAGGCTACATGCCCTCCAGGCATGAGCTGTAAGACTGGATCAACCTGTATCTCCACCCCTGCCCCTCCAGGAGTCTCTTTATTATTTTAAAATATTATTCCAGTGGAAGCTGGAATCTTTTGACCAGCCTACATGGTGGGCCAAAGAGCTGAAATCACTAAGGCTGTGTCCTGACTCAGGGGTTTTTTCGAAAAAAGTAGCCTTTTTTCGAAAAAACCTCACCTGCGTCCAGACTCAAGCTGCGTTCTTTCGAAATTAAATCGAAAGAACGCGGCTTTTCTTTCGATGGCGGTAAACCTCATTTCACGAGGAAGAACGCCTTCTTTCGAAAGTTCCTCTTTCGAAAGAAGGCGTTCTTCAATGTAAATAGGGCTTCTTCGAAAGAGAGCATCCAGACTCACTGGATGCTTTCTTTCGAAAAAGCAAGCCGCTTTTTCGAAAGTTCAACGTGCAGTCTAGACGCTCTCTTTCGAAAGAGGCTTTCAATCTAGACATAGCCTAAGGGTATGTCTACACTACAGCGCTAATTCGAACTAACTTAGTTAGTTCGAACTAACGCATCTAGAACTAAAAACTAGTTCGAATTAGCATTTTGCTCATTCGAACTAGCGTGTCCACACTGATTGGATGCTGGGGCGCATTTAAGGACAGCTGAAACCGGTTCTGGCAGGGCATCAGGTCAGCAGTTGCTTTGTGTGGCTGCTGTCTGAGGCTCATCTGAGGCTCGTGCTTAAAGGGACCCCCCGGGACAGCCGGTTCTCAGCTTTTCCTGCTTCCTTGCCAACCTCGCCGAGGGACAGCAAAGCGTTGGTCTCTGTGCCCGTCTGTGTCGGTGCTTCCCTTCGGGGACGCCGCTACAGGAGGCAACATGGAGCCAGAGCTCGCCCTGCACCTTCTGGTGCACTTTCTGGACTTGCTGCTGCAAGCCTGCCAGCAATGGCTCAAGGCTGCCTGGCACCATCTGGTGCACGTCAGCCCCCTGCCTCTCCGCCTGGCCGCTCTGGGGGCCGTGGAGGAGCCGCGGCGGCGCCCCGGCACCGGCGTGCCCCGCCGCGTCTGGTGTCTGGACATCAGCACCGACTGGTGGGACCGCATCGTCCTGGAGCGCTGGGACGACCGACAGTGGACCCAGAACTTCAGGATGAGGAGGGACACCTTCCTGGAGCTCTGCGAGTGGCTCGCCCCTGCCCTGCAAAGAAGGGACACTCGCATGAGACCCGCCATCCCCCTCCAGAAGCGGGTGGCCATCGCCCTATGGAAGCTCTCCACGCCGGACAGCTACCAATCCGTCGGGAACCAGTTCGGCGTGGGGAGATCCACCGTCGGAGCGGTGCTCATGCAGGTATGGTACACGTCGGCCACCGAGCCAGGGGGGAGGGGGGCTGCGAGGAGGGGATGGGCCGCCCCAGGGACAAAGGGGGGGCGGGAGGAGGCGAAAGCGCCCCGCACCGGAGGGGTCGGGCTGTCCCGGCCGTACTACATGCCGCCAGGGGGGTTGCTTCCGGGAGTGGGGCGCGGGGCACTGCCAGGGCACGAACGCTCCTAGCCACCCGAGCGCCCCACTGATTGGCGCTTTGCTGTGTGTCTCTCCGCAGGTGGTCAAGGCCATCAAACGGGTGCTGTTCCGCAGGGTGGTCCGCCTCGCCGACCCGGACGCTGTCATCCGGGGGTTCGGCGCCCTCGGCTTCCCCAACTGCGGGGGGGCCATCGACGGGACGCACATCCCCATCCGTGCCCCGGAACACCAGGCGTCCCGGTACGTCAACCGTAAGGGGTACTTCTCCGTGATCCTGCAGGCCGTGTGTGACCACCGGGGACAGTTCACGGACATTAATGTGGGCTGGTCCGGCAAAGCACACGACGCCCGGGTGTACCGCAACTCCTCCGTGTGCCAGCGGCTGCAGGACGGGACCTTCTTCCCCGACCGCCACATCAGGGTCGGGGACGTGGACATGCCCGTCTGCCTGGTGGGGGATGCCGCCTACCCACTGCAGCCGTGGCTGATGAAGCCCTACACGGGGCACCTCAATCCCTCCCGCCAGGCCTTCAATGCCAGGCTGACCAGGGCCCGCATCGTGGTGGAGGGGGCCTTCGGGCGACTGAAAGCCCGCTTTCGATGCCTCCTCACCCGTCTGGACCTGGCCGAGCACAACATCCCTCCCGTGGTGGCAGCATGTTGTGTGCTCCACAATGTGTGTGAGCGGAAGGGGGAGGCTTTCCTGCCAGCCTGGATGGCTGAGGCTGACCGCATGGCTGGACACTACGGTCAGCCCCGCACCGCCGCCATCCGGGAAGCCCAGCGGGGGGCCGTCCGGATCCGGGAAGCCCTGCGGGAGAGCTTCCTGGTGGAGGAGGAGGACTGACCTCTCCCTTGCATGCCCCACTGGGGCCTTCTTCCACCCTCCCCCCCCCCCCCCTTTCCCCTCCCTACCTACTGTCAAATAAAGACACCTGTTTTTCAACCAAAAACGTCTGTTTATTTCACATAACTGGGGTGGGGGAAGGGAGGAATGAGGGTAGGAGAGGGGAGGGGGAAACCTGGGACGAGGGAGCTGGAAGGGGAGGGAAGGGAGGAAGGGAAAGGAAAGCTCGGGGGTGGGAGTCCGGCTGCCTCTCCCGTCTCGCCACACTGAGGGTCCAGGGGCGTCGGTGGGAAATGGTTGTGGAGGGGGGGGCAGGAGGGACGGGGGGTGTGGAGGAAGCAGGAGCGGGAGCAGGAGGGGGAGCAGGGGGAGCAGGGGGAGCAGCAGGAGGAGCAGGGGGAGCAGGAGCAGGAGGAAATGGGAAGCGGTTGAGCAGGCTCTGGAGGTGGGCTCGCAGGGCACGGCCCTGCTCCTCCAGGGCCTCCAGACTCCTCCGGTGCAGCCTCAGGTCCTCCTGGACCCAGTGGTCCTGGGTGCGGAGCTGGTGATCCATGAACCGGAGGTGCCGCCTCTGGTAGTCCTCCTCATTCCTGGCTCTCCTGCTGGCCCGGGCGCGGGCGGCTGCTGCAGGCGGGGTGGTGCGCCGTGCAGGCCCAGGTGCTGCAGCTGTGGTGCAACAAGTACAGTGGTCAATTACCCCAGGGGCCCAGGTGTGTGAAACCCAGCTCCCCTCTGCAAGGCCAGGGCCCCTGCAGGATCCCCAGCTGCTGCTCCTTGGTGGGCAAGGCCCAGGCGCACGGTCCCGGGGCTCCCTCTCGCCCCAGCCCCCCGTACACATAAGGGGAGCACGATGGTACTCACAGGTGGACGCCTCCTCGGCCTCGGACGACACAGGCGAGCGGCTCTGTGGGGTGCCTCGGGGGTCCCGGGTCCTGGGCAGGCTGGCGGCAGGCTCCTGGCTCTCAGAGCCCTCCTCCTCCTCCTCCTCCTCCGTCTCCTGGAGCGGGCCCTCTGCTCCGGGGTCTATCACGTCCCGGGGGGCAGGGACGGCATGAGCCCCCAGGAGGCGGTCCAGGGCATGGAAGTGGGGGCAGGCCTCCGGGTTGGCCCCTGGCAGGCAGGACCAGGAGTAGGACTGCCGCAGGTCTTTGACCTTGCAGCGCAGCTGCTCCCGGCTGCGCTGGTGGCCCCTGGCGGCCAGGCTGGCAGCCATGCGGCTGTAGACGGCCGCGTTCCTGTGGCTAGTGCGGAGATCGTGGACATTGGAGGCTTCCCCCCCAAACCTCGATGAGGTCCACGATCTCCGCACTTGACCAAGCGGGCGCCCGCCTTTTGCGCCCCCGGGCAGGCTCCTGGGAGCCGCCAGGCTGGTCCTGGGGAGCAGTGGAGGGCTGGGTGTCCTCGGGTGGCTGGCTCATGGTGTGGCAGGTGCAGGGTCTGCTGGCTGGGTGCTGGCAGCCTTGCAACTGGCACAAACTGTGTAGCCAGCCCGTGGCCCTTTAAGGGGTCCGGGGCCGGGAGGGGGGCAATAGAGTTTCCCTGGTGTTGGCCAGAGTGGTCACCAGGGAAACCTGGGAAGCCTTAGCCTCCCACTCGTTCGAATTAAGGGTCTACACAGCCCTTAATTCGAACTAGCTAGTTCGAACTAGGCTTAATCCTCGTACAATGAGGTTTACCTAGTTCGAACTAAGCGCTCCGTTAGTTCGAATTAAGTTCGAACTAGCAGAGCGCTAGTGTAGCGCCTAGGAAAGTTAGTTCGAACTAACTCTGTAGTGTAGACATACCCTTAGAACATAAGAACAGCCATACTGGGTCAGACCAAAGGTCCATCTAGCTCAGTATCCTGTCTGCCAACAGTGGCCAATACCAGATGCCCCAGAGGGAGAGATCAAAACAGGTAATCCACAAAAAGTAATCCTCCCTGTCACCCACCTCCAGACAAACAGAGGCCAGGGACACCATTCCTATCCATCCTGGCTAATAGCCATTGATGGACATAACCTCCATGAATCTATCTAGCTCTTTTTTGAACCTCGTCAAAGTTCTAACCTTCACCACATCCTCTGGCAAGGAGTTCCACAGGTTGACTGTGCGCTGAGTGAAGAAAAACTTTCTTTTGTTTGTTTTAAACCTGCTGCCTGTTAATTTCATTTGGTGACCCCCTAGTTCTTATATTGTGGGAATAAGTAAATAACTTTTCCTTATTCACTTTCTCCATACCACTCATGATTTTATAGACCTCTATCATATCCCCCCTTAGTCTCCTCTTTTCTAAGCTGAAAAGTCCCAGTCTTTTTAATCTCTCTTCATACGACACTTATTCCAAACCCCTAATCATTTTTGTTGCCCTTTTCTGAACCTATTCCAATGCCAATAGATCTTAATTTGAGACATTAAATTTCATTTGCCATTTTGTTGCCCAATCACTTAGGGTATGTCTACACTACAAAGTTAATTCGAACTAACAGCCGTTAGTTCGAATTAACTTTGATAGGTGCTACACAGGCAAACCGCTAGTTCGAAATTATTTCGAACTAGCGGAGCGCTTAATTCGAACTAGGTAAACCTCATTCTACGAGGAGTAACGCCTAGTTCGAATTAAGTAGTTCGAATTAAGGGGTGCGTAGCCACTTAATTCGAACTAGTGGGAGGCTAGCCCTCCCCAGCTTGCCCTGGTGGCCACTCTGGGCACCACCAGGGAAACTCGTCTGCCCCCCTCCCGGCCCCGGAGCCCCTAAAGGGGCACGGTCTGGCTACGGTGCCCATGCCAGGCGCAAGCCTGTCAGCACCCAGCCAGCAGACCCTGCACCTGGCACGGCACGAGCCAGCCACCTGCTGCCACCCAGCCCTCTGCCTCTTCCTGGGACCAGGCTGGCGGCTCCCAGGAGCCTGCCCAGGGCCGCAAGAGGTGGGCACCCGCCTGGTCTAGTGCGGAGATCGTGGACCTCATCGAGGTTCGGGGGGAGGCCTCCAACGTCCACGACCTCCGCACTAGGCACAGGAAAGTGGCCGTCTAGGGCAAGATAGCTGCCAGCCTGGCCACCAAAGGCCACATGCGAACCCAGGAGCACGTTTGCATGAAAATCAAGTTGGTCCAGTGAGACCCCCGACCCTGAGCCCTGAGCTTAGAACATAAGAACATAAGAACGGCCGTCCTGGGTCAGACCAAAGGTCCATCTAGCCCAGTAGCCTGTCTGCTGACAGCGGCCAACACCAGCTACCCTGGAGGGGATGGACCGAAGACAATGACCAAGCCATTTG
The DNA here is from genome assembly GCF_049634645.1 of Pelodiscus sinensis. NCBI lineage: Eukaryota > Metazoa > Chordata > Testudines > Trionychidae > Pelodiscus > Pelodiscus sinensis. Next base: position 4,320,709 of record NW_027465931.1, read on the forward strand.
TCTCGTGCCATCCATCTCCAGCCTTCCACAAACAGAGGCCAGGGACACCATTCCTATCCCCTGGCTAATACCACTCCATGGACCCAACCTCCATGACTTTATCTAACTTTTCTTTAAACTCTGTTCTAGTTCTAGCCTTCACAGCCTCCTGCCGCAAGGAGTTCCACAGGTTGACTATTTGCTTTGTGAAGAAGAACTTTCTGTTACTAGTTTGAAGCCTGCTACCCATTCCTTTCCTTTGGTGTCCTCTAGTCCTTCTATTATGGGAACTAATGAAGGACTTTTCTTTATGCACCCTCTCCACACCACTCATGATTTTATAGACCTCTATCATATCCCCCCTCGGTCTCCTCTTTTCTAAGCTGAAAAGTCTCAGTCTCTTTAGCCTCTCTTCATATGGGACCTGTTCCAAACCCCTAATCATTTTAGTTGCCCTTTTCTGAACCCTTTCCAAGGCCAAAACATCTCTTTTGAGGTGAGGAGACCACATCTGTACACAGTACTGAAGATATGGCTTACCATAGTTTTATACTGCCCCTCCTCCTTCTTCCCCTGGCTTACCCCTTCCAGCTCCCTCCTCCCAGGTTTCCCCCTCCCCTCTCCCACCCTCTCTCTTCCCCTCTCCCACCTCCTTTCCCCAGTCTCCCCAGAGGTTAATCCCCCCCCCCCCACAGTTTTGTTAAATAAAGAGAGTTTCTATTTTTGAACACACGTGTCCTTTATTTTGTACATCAGGAAGGGGGGCTAGGGAGGTGTAAGTGGAAGGATGTGAGGGAGGAATGGGGTATGAGCCCCCGATGGGGAGGACTGGGCTGGCTCTGCGGGTTCCTCATTGTGAAAACTCTCCTGCAGGGCCTCCTGGATCCTTACAGCCCCCGATTGACCCCCCCGGATGGCAGCCTGCGGTAAGTGCAACCGGGCTGATGGCCGAGTGCTGTGATGTGCCGAGTGTGGGCATTCAGGGCACTCCAAGACAGGACTGCTTTGCTGTCCCTCATCGTGGTAGACAAGCAAGCGGGGAACCCTGAGAACTGTCTGTCCGGGGTGGGGGTTGGGTCGCTTTAAGCACAGCCCTCGGCTAGCCTGAGGCAGCAGCTCCATACTCTAAGTCCTAACCTGATGCCTTGCCGGCACTGGTTCCGGCCAGCCTTAACTTCAGTTCAGGGTCCACTCAATGTGGACATGCTAGTTCGAATTAGCAAAATGCTAATTCGAACTAGTTTTTGGGTCTAGATGCACTAGTTCGAATTAGCTTAGTTCGAATTAACTAATTCAAATTCGAATTAGTGCTGTAGTGTAGACATACCCTAAGTTTGGTGAGATCTGTTTGAAGCTCTTCACCCTCTGCCTTGGTCTTAACTATCTCGAGCACGTTGGTATCATCTGCAAACTTTGCCACCTCACTGTTTACCCCTTTCTCCAGATCATTTATAAATAAATTGAATAGGATGTGTCCCAGGACAGACCCTTGGGGGACCCCCCAGTTACCTCTCTCCACTCTGAAAACTGACCATTTATTCCTACCCTTTGTTTCCTGTCTTTTAACCCATTCTCAATCCATGAAAGGACCTTCCCTCTTATCCCATGACAACTTACTGTACTTAAGAGCCTTTGGTGAGGGACATTGTGAAAAGCTTTCTGGAAATCTAAGCACATTATATCCACTGGATCCCCCTTGTCCACATGTTTGTTGACCCCCTCAAAGAACTCTAGCAGATTAGAAGCTTCAGGGGGTAGCCAAGTTAGTCTGTACAGTATAAACTTAAAAAACAACAAATGGTCTGGTAGCACTTTATAGACTAACAAAACATGTAGATGGGATCATGAGCTTTCGTGGGCAAAGCCAACTTCTTCGGATGACCAGAGTTTTGAATGTAGGATGTGGAGACCCAAAATAAATAGGGGAGAAGGGAAAGGGGGGGGGGGGGGGGAAGGAAAAATAGGAAGGAGGCGGGAAACAAGGAGCAGAGGGTATGAAAATATAAAAGGGAAAAACAAATAGGCAGAACTGGTACTATATAAGCACCTGAAGTTTGGATAGTTAAAAAGAAGCAGATAAGGATCAAAGGATAGCAATTAGATAGGAAGGGTACTAATGCAAGAATATACACAGACAAAGAGCTGTTGGCACCTTCATTGAATGTTAGGTTGATAATGTCCCATCTAGTAGATTAATAAGGCATGATTTCCCTTTACAGAAACTATGTTGACTTTTGCCCAACAAATTATATTCATCCATTTGTCTGACAATTTTATTCTTTACGGGTACGTCTACACTACAACGTTAATTCGAACTAACTTAGTTTGAATTAGTTACTTCGAACTAAGCTAATTCGAACTAACGGATCCAGACTAAAAAACTAGTTCGAATTAGCGTTTTGCTAATTCGAACTAGCATGTCCACATTGAGTGGACCCTGAACAGGGCTTAAGGATGGCCGGAAGCAGTGCCGGCAGGGCATCAGAGGAGGACTTAGAGCGTGGAGATGCTGTCTCAGGCTAGCCGAGGGCTGTGCTTAAAGGGTCCCGACCCCCACCCCGGACAGACAGTTCTCAGGGGTTCCCTGCTTGCAAAGCAGTCCTGGCTTGGAGTGCCCAGAGTACCCACACTGGGCACATCACAGCACTCGACCATCAGCCCGGCTGCACTTGCCGCAGGCTGCCATCTGGGGAGAGGGGGCAATTGGGGGGCTGCAGGAGAGCTTCCACCCCCAAAAGCCCGCAGAGCCAGCCCAGTCCTCCCCATCGGGGGCTCGTGCCCCATTCCTCCCTCACCTCCTTCCACTTACCCTTCCCTAGCCCCTCTTCTTGATGTACAAAATAAAGGACAATTGTGTTCCAAAATGGAATCTGTCTTTATTGAACAAAACTGGGGGAGACTGGGAAAAGGAGGTGGGAGAGGGGAAGAGAGAGGCTGGGAGAGGGGAGGGCAACTAAAATGATCACGGGTTGGGAACAGGTCCCATATGAAGCGAGGCTAAAGAGACTGGGACTTTTCAGCTTGGAAAAGAGGAGACGGAGGGGGGACAGGATAGAGTTCTCTAAAAGCAGGAGTGGGGTGGAGAGGGTGCATACAGAAAAGTTCTTCATTAGTTCCCATAAAGAAGGACTAGAGGACACCAAAGGAAAGGAATGGGTAACAGGCTTCAAACTAGTAACAGAAAGTTGTTCTTCACAAAGCACAGAGTCAACCTGTGGAACTCCTTGCTGCAGGAGGCTGTGAAGGCTAGAACTGGAACAGAGTTTAAAGAGAAGTGAGATAAAGTCATGGAGGTTGGGTCCATGGAGTGGTATTAGCCAGGGGGTAGGAGTGGTGTCCCTGCCCAAGGTTTGTGGAAGGCTGGAGAGGGATGGCACAAGACAAATGGCTTGGTCACTGTCTTCGGTCCATCCCCTCCAGGGTCCCTAGGGTTGGCCGCTGTCGGCAGACAGGCTACTGGGCTAGATGGACCTTTGGTCTGACCCAGGACGGCCATTGTAAGCTCAGGGCTCAGGGTCGGGGGTCTCAGTGGACCCCCTTGATTTTCATGCACTCCTGATCCTGGGTGGCCAGGCTGGCAGCTCTCCTGCCCTAGACGGCCACTTTCCTGTGCCTAGTGCGGAGGTCGTGGCCGAGGTCCATGATGTCTGCACTAGACCAGGCGGGTGCCCGCCTCTTGCGGTCCCGGGCAAGCTCCCGGGAGCCGCCAGCCTGGTCCCAGGAAGAGGGGGAGGGCTGGGGGGCATCGGGTGGCTGGCTCGAGCCGTGCCAGGTGCAGGGTCTGCTGGCTGGGTGCTGGCAGGCTTGCACCTGGCACGTGCACCGTAGCCAGCCCGTGCCCCTTTAAGGGGTCCGGGGCCGGGAGGGGGGCAGACGAGTTTCCCTGGTGTTGGCCAGAGTGGCCACCAGGGCAAGCTGGGGAGGGCTAGCCTCCCACTAGTTCGAATTAAGGGGCTACACACCCCTTAATTCGAACTAGTAAGTTCGAACTAGGCTTAGTCCTCATAGAATGAGGTTTACCTAGTTCGAGCTAAGCGCTCCGCTAGTTCGAATTAAGTTCCTCTAGTTCACCCATTTTACTATTTATACTTCTAGTGTTTGTGTATAAGCACTTTAATAATTTGTCACTATTTATCTGTCTGCGATTTCCTGATATGTTAGACTCTTTTTCTTTTGATTGTGTCTCATCTGACCCAACCCATACTTCCATTCTCTCCTCCTGACTAGAACATAGAGCATCTCTGTTTATAGAACCTCCTCTAATAGATGTCTCTGTCCGATCCATGTGCTTCTCCATGTGCTTTCCCCCAGCCCTTAGTTTAAAAACTGCTCTACAACCTTTTTAATGTTAAGTGCCAGCATTCTGGTTCCACCCTGGTTTAGGTGGAGCCCATCATTCCTGTATAGGCTCCCCCTATCCCAAACATTTCCCCAGTTCCTTATAAATCTAAACCCCTCCTCCCTACACCATTGTCCCATCCACGCATTGAGGCTCTGAAGATCTGCCTGTCTACCTGGCCCTGCGCGTGGAACTGGAAGCATTTCTGAGAATGCCACCATAGAGGTCCTGGATTTCAGTCTCTCTCCTAGCAGCCTGAATTTGGCCTCCAGAACCTTCTCCTACCCTTCCCTATGTCAGTGTTACTTACATGTACCATGACCACCGGCTCCTCCCCAGCACTGTACATAAGACTATCTAGATGTCTCTTGAGATCCGCAACCTTCGCACCAGGCAGGCAAGTGACCATACGGTTCTCCCGGTCATCGCAAACCCGGTTATCTATGCTTCTAATGATCGAATCTCCCATTACTAACACCTGCCTTTTTGTAACGACTGAAGTTCCCTCCCCCGGAGAGGTAACCTCAGTGTGAGAAGATACCATAACATCCTCTGGAAGGATCCTCTGTGGGATCATTTCCCTCTGCTCCTGTTGACTGTTCTCCTTCCCTGAGCCTTTCATCCTCCTTAACAGCGCAGGGGCTGTCTGACCGGAGGTGGGACAATTGTACAGTGTCCCGGAAAGCCTCATCTACGTACCTCTCGGCCTCCGTCAGCTCCTCCAGTTCAGCCACCCTGGCCTCCAAAGCCTGAACTCGGTCTCTGAGGGCCAGGAGCTCCTTGCACTGAATGCAGACATACGCCACCCGCCCACAGGGCAGGTAATCATACATGCTACACTTAGTGCAATGAACAGGATAGCCCCCACTCTGCTGCTGGGCTCCAGCCTGCATTCTCTCCAACAGCTAATTAGCTTATTGATAGGGTTTTTATGTAAATCAGGATGTTTTGGTTTTAATGTAGTTTAAAAGTTTTAAGGAATGGCAAGTGCACCTCTCCCCTTTCCGACTCCCCTTCTAAACTCCCTGTTAGCTGCCCCAGGTCGCTTACTCATGGGCTTTATAAAGCCCTGGCCTTCCTGATAGCCCAGCCCCCTGGCTACGGCTTGACCAATCAACAGAGGGTTTTAGATTTCAAATCCTCGTTAAGAAGCTCACAGCTTCCAATTGCCAGATACAGCACATGGTCCTGCAAACAAACAAACACACAAACAGACAAGCTCAGCACACAGTTTCTTTCAGGCAACCAGCAAGTAACCCCCAAACACAAACACACACACTACAGACAGCCAGTTACCTCAAGGGTCCTGTAATCGCTCCTCCTTCACCTGGAGAACTTCCTCACAAAACTCCCTATTAGTTGCCCATGTTCGCAAAGCTGAGAAACTGACATCACAAAGAGCTGAAATCACTAGGTTTGGCCCAGAGCCAGACCCATCACGGAAGGAGCGGCAGGCGGCCAGCGGGGCGGCTGGCAGGAGTAAGCAGCCGGCTGGTGGGAGCGGCCGGCCGGTGGGAGCAGCAGCAGGCGGCCTGTGGGGGGGCTGACAGGAGCAAGTGGTTAGCAGGCGGCTGGCGGGAGCAGTGGCAGGCGGCCAGCAGGGCGGCCTGCAGGAGGGAGTGGCTGGCAGGCGGCCTGCGGGAGCAGTGGCAGGTGGTCAGCAGGGTGTCTGGCGGGAGCAAGTGGCTAACAGGAGCAGCATGTAGGTGGCATTGCCACATGCTCAATGAGTGGAGACATCAGGATGATGTGCCTATGGACTCTGGGTCTACACTGACTGGACAGAGCTGTAATTGGGGTGTTTGAAGTGGGGGAGAAACCACACTATATGAGTTGGGGGTTGGACTAAAGATCTTTAAGCAAAAGACTTTGCCCTGCAGACTCTGGGGATGGTACTTTGCTTACAGGTTTCTTTCATGTTACGGGTTTTCTTTGTTTATGTGTGTTCCTGTGGGTTGATGCTTGCCTACTGTGATTAAACAGACTGTTTTTATCTCCAACTCAGTGCTTGCAAGAGGGGAACAATTGCCTCTAAAGGTGCCCAGTGGGTAGGTTGGAATTTTCCCAGTTTACTGGGTGGGGGCTCGAGCCAGTTTTAGTTACCTTGTTGAAAGAACCTCCCTAGATACTGAACCCGGCCCTTCTGGCTGCCAACTGCTACTGGCAGAAGGGTTACATTTTTAATGTTCTTCATTGGGATAGATACAAAATTACACATATTTATATCAAATTTAGTTCTCTTTCTCTCCAAGGGCAGGTTTACACTACCGCTTACATCAATCTAACTTACATAACTCAGGGGTGTGAAACAGACACCCTCCCAAAGTGCATGCAAATTATAGTAACCTAAGTACTATCCACACCAGTGTGAGATGCTCTCCTGCCGACATAGCTTCCACCTCTTGTGGAGGTGGAGTAATTATGCTCATATGGGAGTGCTTTTCTATCAACTCAGAGCATCTTCACCAGGTGCACTATGGCAATGCAGCTGTGCAGATGTAGTGTTTTTGAAACTATAGTAAAGAATAAAATTGTCAGACACAGAAGAACATAATTTGTTGGGGGAAAGTCAACATGGTTTCTGTAAAGGGAAGTCATGCCTTACTAATCTGCTAGAGTTCTTTGAGGGGGTCAACAAACATGTGGACAAGGGGGATCCAGTGGATATAATGTGCTTAGATTTCCAGAAAGCCTTTGACAAGGTCCCTCCCTAAAGGCTCTCAAGTAAAGTAAGTTGTCATGGGATAAGAGGGAAGGTCCTTTCATGGACTGATAACTGGTTAAAAGACAGGAAACAAAGGGTAGGAATAAATGGTAAGTTTTCAGAATGGAGAGAGGTAAATAGTGGGGTCCCCCAAGGGTCTGTCCTAGGACCTTTCCTTTTGCCTCTATATAAATCCATGGTACACCCACATCTTGAATACTGTGTACAGATGTGGTCACCTCATCTCAAAAAAGATATATTGGCATTGGAAAAGGTTCAGAAAAGGGCAACAAAATGATTAGGGGTTTGGAACGGGTCCCATACGAAGAGAGATTAAAAAGACTTGGACTTTTCAGATTAGAAAAGAGGAGACTGAGGGTCGATATGATAGAGGTCTATAAAATCATGACTGATGTGGAAAAAGTGAATAAGGAAAAGTTATTTACTTATTCCCACAATATAAGAACTAGGGGGTCACCAAATGAAATTAATAGGTAGCAGGTTTAAAACAAACAAAAGGAAGTTTTTTCTTCACTCCACGCACAGTCAACCTGTGGAACTCCTTGCCAGAGGATGTGGTGAAGGCTAGAACTTTAACTGTGTTAAAAAAATAGCTAGATAGATTCATGGAGGTTAGGTTCATCAATGGCTATTAGCCAGGATGGGTAGGAATGGTGTCCCTAGCCTCTGTTTGTCTGGAGGTGGGTGACGGGAGGGATCACGTGAGGATTACCTGTTTTGTTCTCTCCCTCTGGGGCATCTGGTATTGGCCACTGTCAGCAGACAGGATATTGGATTAGATGGACCTTTGGTCTGACCCAGTATGGCCATTCTTATGTAAAAACAGGTATTTTGTAGTGTGTAACGTGGAAACCGTTTTCATATTTAGCTAGAAGCCATCTTGTATAACTGAAACCATTTCACCTTCTTGCTTTTGCACGAACGCCAGTGAGTGAACTTTCTGTCACCCCATGTGAGAGGCCTACAGGATTGAGCTATTGGAATGTGTTAACTGAGCTGTTTGAGAGCAGAACGCTCACTCCCTCTTACCTGCTCCTTTCTTTGCTGATAACGATTTTGCTTTTCTAAGTTTAATTGAGGATTTCTGTAATTGGATGCCCTGACGTCAGACTTGTTTGGTTAAGGGTATAAAGATACTAGGATTGATTGTATTAGCAGCCTTACTGGGCCCGGCTCTACTGGGACCACGTTTGGCTCACTTTGTGCCTTATTGATCAATAAAGCTGTTTGTTAGCCGCCAAACCAGAGAGGAGCTTTTGCTTCAACAATTTGGAGGTTCCACCGAGATTCCTAACCCTCCACTTGCCTGGGCGGGGACCGTCACTCCACTTCCAAGCCTCTCAGAGCGCTCAATAGAAGGTTACGAAATCTCCCAGTAAGGGCTTGGTTTTTGGAGTGACGGCCGTCAGGGTAAGGGGAGCTACAGATTTCACTTTTGTGGAGCGGCTAACATTTTGTCTGTCTGTGTCTGTCTTTGTCTATTAGGCCTGTCTTATGTGTCACAGTTCCAAAAGTGCACACCGGTGTCTCTAGTGAGGCAGCCATGCGCTGGACCCTCTGTGTTCGGACGCTAAAAGCTGGTGTGGTGCCATTACTCTCTCTCGGCACACGGAACTGTGGGGAAGCTTTGTTGTCTGTTACTTGCGGACGTAATACTAACCTTTAAGGCTAACCCCAGGCCATAGTACTTCCTCATTCCACCAGGCTGTCTCCAGGCGCCAGGACGTGGTGTTCTGTCAGGCTGGGGCGGGTGCCGAAACCCCCTGTGACACAGGTGGACTTTGAGTCCAGTGCCTCGCAACCAAAAAGGGGGGGGGGGGGTCAGTGTGAGCAGGCGAACTTCAGTTCGGTGTCTTACAGAGTCTTTCAAAGTGCACAGAGAATATGGGGGTAGATCAGTCTACATGAATTCCAGTGCCTTTATGGCAAGTGCCTTCCCTGGTTTTCCCTTGTATAGGATCCTAATAAAGTCTGATATTAAGTGCCGGGTGTCTTAGGGCAGCGCCACTTAATAGAAACCCATGGGAACTGGACAATAAAGAGAGATGCATCTAAATGTATAAAAAAACTGTAGAAAAAACTGTAAAAAGGAGGGAAAAAAAGAAAAAAAATGTGTGTGGAAAATGAGTATGAATGTAATGAGTGGAGTATGAATGCTGCTGCATAGGTCTGAGACTTGATCTGATCCCAGCTGCACCAGGGCTCTCCCACGAGGGAGCTCTGAACGCAAGGGGGGGGGGGGGTCAGCCGAACCTCGAGACTCAGCGGATATGTGAGGGAGTGACGACTCCCCTTATTTCATGAATCATAGAATCATAGAGCTGGAAGAGACCTCAGAAGGTCATCAAGTCCAGCCCCCTGCTCTAGGCAGGACCAACCCAACTAAATCAACCCGGCCAGGGCTTTGTCAAGCCGAGACTTAAACACTACTAGGGATGGAGACTCCACTACTTCCCTAGGTAACCCATTCCAGTGCTTCACCACCCTCCTAGTGAAATAGTTTTTCCTAATATCCAACCTAGACCTCTCCCACCACAACTTGAGACCATTGCTCCTTGTTCTGCCATCCATCACTACTGAGAACAGCCTCTCTCCATCCTCTTTGGAACCTCCCTTCAGGAAGTTGAAGGCTGCTATCAAATCCCCCCTCACTCTTCGCTTCTGCAGACTAAACAGACCCAAGTCCCTCAGCCTCTCCTCATAAGTCATATGCTCCAGCCCCCTAATCATTTTGGTTGCCCTCCGCTGGACCCTCTCCAATGCGTCCACATCCTTTTTGTAGTGGGGGGCACAGAACTGGACACAATACTCCAGATGCGGCCTCACCAAAGCCGAATAAAGGGGAATAATGACATCTCTGGATCTGTTGACAATGCTCCTCTTAATGCAACCTAATATGCCATTAGCATTCTTGGCTACAAGGGCACACTGTTGACTCATATCTAGCTTCTCATCCACTGTAACCCCCAGGTCCTTTTCTGCAGAACTACTACTTAACCGGTTGGTCCCCAGCCTGTAACAGTGCTTGGGATTCTTCCGTCCCAAGTGCAGGACTCTACACTTGTCCTTGTTGAACCTCATCAGATTTCTTGTGGCCCAATCCTCCAATTTGTCTATGTCATTCTGGACCCTATCTCTGCCCTTAAGTGTATCTACCTCTCCCCCCAGCTTAGTGTCATCCGCAAACTTGCTGAGGGTGCAATCCATCCCCTCATCCAGATCATTAATAAAGATATTGAACAAAACCGGTCCTAGAACCGAACCTTGGGGCACTCCGCTAGAAACCGACCGCCATCCTGACATCGAGTCATTGATCACTACCCGCTGGGCCCGGGTAAGGTCTGACACTCTAGACCCAGCAGACTCTTTCTTTGGAGTGTGTAGATTTAGTTTCCCATAAGCTGCTGAACAGAGAGTAAACAGTATACTCCCCTGGGGGTATGTCTACACTACCCCGTTAGTTCGAACTAGGAGGGTAATGTATGCATACCGCACTTGCAAATGAAGCCCGGGATTTGAATTTCCCGGGCTTCATTTGCATAAGCCGGGCGCCGCCATTTTTAAATCCCGGCTGGTTCGAACTACCGTTACTCCTCGTGGAATGAGGAGTAACGGTAGTTCGAACTAGGAGGGTAGTGTAGACATACCCAGGGTGACTAAAATAGGTGGCGGTTAGTCTAAGCATACCCTCTTGCCGCTGAAAGGAACCCCTGCGTACTACATGTACATGCATCATGGTCCAAGGACCTGTAAGCATTTGACAGATTGGAAGAAAAATAAATTAAAGCCCTAAGGGATGAGATTGAAGCTCAGAAAAGCAAAATCCACCCTGCAGTGAGAAATGTAACTTACAAGCAGCTGCAGCACCTCTGTGCGAAAAGAATGCACAAGAAGTGAGAGAAAAGGATTTCTCAGTTGGCGCACCTGTATCAACTGTGCCACCTCTCCCAAGCTTAGGGGGGAATTCAGCACAAGATCACCCCTCTACCCATCTTTATGACGCATACACAAATAGAGAGGAAACACAAAACAATAACTGAAAGGAATTAGCTCTTCCCTTTGGAAACACGGGCTCCTGTAGCAAACTTGCCTGATCCAAAGCAAAACACTGAGTTTAAAATAAATTTAACAGCTTAAGGGAAGTGTTCCTCCAAATTCTAAGGAAAAGAAATTAAGCAATATTGTAATGTGTAAGGAGGAAAACCTGCTTTAAAAATTACTCCTTGTTTCTTGCAGCCTCTTTTAATCATCTAGGCAAAGAAACAATTGAGTTTAAACATTTGGCTACAGACACTTTGTTGAATCTATTAAAGAAAAATAAGAAATTCTACTTAATTGGTTAACTGCATAAAAAAATGAAATGTATACATTGTAAATTTGTAAAAGCTGCACCCTAAGGGTTAAATTTGCCTTCCAAGGAAACAAATTATTGTTTTAAGAATCCAAGCCCAGAAACTTCACTGTGTCTTTGTTCAAGGCTGAGCTGATAACATTTTTGCCTTGTTGTCTGCTCAGAAGGGGTGTAGGACCCTCTGTCCCACCCGCTTGAGTGAGCCTGTAACATTGAATATAATTCTTTTTAGGAAAAGAAAGGCTTTTTGCTTACTGGAACGGTGACTGGCCAGCACCTTGTGCTAAGGAAAAGCATTATAGCTTCACACATTAAACCTGATCTGTGGTACAAGAGGGAAATTGAGGCATGCCACCTTTAACTTAATAATTGAACAATGAAGTAATTTACTCAAACCCTCTGAAGCTGGTGTGCAAAATAAAAGCATACCATTGGGTAACAGCAGGCTGATCAAAAATTAGCAAGAACATCTGTAAAAAAAAAGTATTCTAAGATATAATGTGCCACCCCAATGGGGGGTAGAAATGTTTTCTTTGTTTTTCAGATAATCAAAAAGTGCTGATATCAGCTAAAAATTAACTGAAGAAAATCAAATAAAGAAAAAAAACATGGTTCTGTGTCATGACATCATAAGTTTGTGTTCTGTGTTCTGTCCAAATTTGTCTTGTGTGTCTTAATTGTGATATATGTATTTCAGACATTGTTGTGTGTACAATATTGTTGTTTTAATGAAAGAATAATTTAAGTAAAGTTAAAGCCTGAATTTAAACAAAACAAAATTAATAATTGGGCAATCAATTGGCAATTTTCAACTTAATCAATTGGAAACTCTAAAATCTAGTGAAAAGGATAATAGTGTACTAATTGTTTAAGCTAGGAAAATGTTAATATCTCCACAGGTGAACAAAAAGGAACTGGAACATAACTGTGGCTCCTGCCACTGCTATGGAAACAAGGATGTCCTTTGGGTGTATTGGTGCAGGAACACGGGGATAAATATCGCCCTCTTGCTTTTATAATTCTAGTGGAGTTTTAGTAGCAGGCTATGCAGTTTGTACTGTCTGGGATGTAGTGGGATCTGCCCCTCTACCTGCTGTTTCTTCCGCACAGGTAGCGGAATTAATGGCTCTCACAAGGGCTTGTCATATTGCTGCAGGAGCGTCTGCTACTATCTACACTGACTCCCGGTATGCCTTTGGGGTAGTCCATGATTTTGGTACGCTCTGGCAGCAGCGAGGTTTCCTTACTTCCTCTGGCCACTCTATAAAGAATGGACCTTATGTAGCCGTTGTACTTGATGCAGTTCTGTTAACAATAGCCAGAGCCCAGGGTAAAGTGTGAAGCTCATTCCTTTTCCTCTAATGAAGTTGCATTAGGGAACGATATGGCCGATCAGGCTGCTAAGGCAGCCGCCCTATGTCCTCCTCGGGCTGAAGCATTGTACCCTTCTCTCCCACCATCGCCAGCTCCTATGCCGTCTCCGTCGGAACTGGCCCTCCTGCAAGACCAAGCCCCAGAATCAGAAAAGCAGGAGTGGAGACTGGCAGGGTGCACCTTGCGCCCAGACCACTTGTGGTGCAGCTCTGATGGCCACATTGTTGCCCCAGTGGTCTTGCTACCTCACCTTGCCCCCGTGCTCCATGGATTGTCGCACGTTGGCAAAGGGGGGATGGTGGCAATCCTTAAAACAAAATTGGTTTGCTCCCAAATTCTCCCAAGCAGCCAAAGATTACTGTCTGGCTTGCCCTGTCTGCCAAGCCCACAACGTGGGTAAACCTGTAAAGACAGTTCCGGCAACCAGACCTCTGCCTTTGGGACCATTTCTGAATTTACAAATGGACTTTATTCAATTGCCTAAATGTCAATCCTTTGAATATGTGCTGGTTATTGTTTGCTTGTGTTCGGGATGGGTAGAAGCTTATCCCTGCAGGGAAGCTGATGCCATCACAGTGGCAAAGAGACTTCTAAACCATTACATCCCATCATGGGGAATGCCCCTTGTGATCTCCAGTGATAGAGGCACCCACTTTACTGGACAGATTGTTCAAAATCTGGCAAAGTACTACTCTATCCGACAAGCGCTGCACTGCCCGCGACACCTGGAGAGCGCAGGAGCAGTAGAGACGAAACGGGATTCTAAAGAATAAACTTGCTAAGATATGTGAGGACTCGGGCTTAACATGGGTAGAAGCTCTCCCAATTGCCCTAATGAGCATGAGAGCCACTCCTAATCAGAAAACTGGACTCAGTCCACATGAAATTGCATGTGGCCGGCCCATGAGACTGTTGAACAGCCCAGACATTGACCTGGCTGATCCCACGCTTGTTAAAGGAAGCATAGTCAAGTATTGTCAGGAACTTATGAGGTGTGTACAGTCCTATCATTCACAGGTTAAGGACGCCTTCCAGGAGGCCCCGACTGAGCCGTGCCTTAAACTACAACCAGGAGACTGGGTTTGCGTGAAGGTTCACCAGCGGAAGACTGCCCTGGAACCCAGGTGGAAGGGTCCCTACCAAGTCCTTCTGACCACCCATACTGCTGTAAAGTGCGAGAGATTGCCCACCTGGATCCACGCCTCCCACTGCAAATTGGTTCCAACCCCTACAGAGATTGGCCCCAACAGGAATCACCGCAGACCTGGTACCAGAAACCCAGGTCCAGAAGTAGACGGGGATCAGCGCAGGCTTGGTACCGGCAATCCAGGCCCAGAAGCAGGCGATCCTGAAAGACCGAGGCCAAGGTACCAGCTGCGGCCCAGAAGAACCTGCCAGCGATAGGTGAAGCAAACTACGAAGTCCTGAAGAACAGCCAGCATGAGGCTGGACAAACAATTCATGCTAACTTATGCTTAATCTTGTTTTTAAAACTAGCAGTTATAACCTATATGGTTCAAATGTGTTTATGCGTTTAATGAACCAAGTTTCCCAAGAATTTAATCCCACAGGTTGCTGGATATGTGCTCACAGCCCTGTACATTCAGAAGGAGGCATCCCAATGATTCCAGTCCCACTGAACAACACTCAAATGAATGGCACACTGTTTAGTGAACTAAGCCAAATGATACTTGGCAGGATAAAGGGTTCACTAACCCAGGGTATATCCGCCTAGCCCTGACCCCAATTGGAGAACAGTGTTGGACATGTAATGGTTCCGGAGCCAGGGTGGGAAAAAGCAGGTGTGAGATAAGCATTGTTCAGAATGGGGTATGGTACAGAAATAACACCTGGGAGAAAAACAAAGGCCCTTATGACTTCGGAATCGATGGATATTATTTGCAGTGGATGATGGAGCCCTAATGCCATAAAACCTTAACAGCAAAGGTTGGCCATTACTTCATATGTGGCCATTGGGCATACAAAACACTGCCCAAGGATTGGAGTAGAACCTGCTATATTGGGGCAGCCTTCCCAGCCATTCGAATCATTGATCACCTCCTCTGTAGTAGAATCCGAAACTACCGAGAGATAACAGAAACACAGCGGTTTTGGGGAATTATGTTCCCAGGATTGGGTGTGGCCTACACAGTAAAAGACATTCGGAGGCTGGAAGTAGCTTTCGAGCAAGTAGCTAATGCCACAACCAAAGCTCTCCGAGCCATTAATAAGGAGCTAGGAGAAGTGAGACAAATGGTTCTCCAGAACTGGATGGCCCTAGACTACATCCTAGCTAGTAAGGGCAGGGTTTGTGCCTTAGTAAGAAGAGAATGCTGTGTGTATTTTACGGACACCAGCAAGGAAGTAGAGGAAGATGCCTCAGGCTCTCCACAGTTCTTTCAATCTCTAAGACAGGAGGAAGGTTGGACCCTCTGGGGTTGGTTAGGAGGTTGGATTGGACATTTGGGAACTTGGATTTTGCAAGGAATAGTTTTAGTACTGGCTATATTCTTTTGTGTTTATTGCTGTTTCTTGTTAATCAAATGCTGTATTTCTTGTATTCTGAAAAACACGGGACGGATCCTTACCAAAGGGAATGTGGAAGTAATGATGTTAAAATATGATGAGCAGAGAAAGGAACAAGAAATGTACATAAATACTTTGATGGAAATGGAGGTATAAAATGGTTTCAAAGTTAGCCTTTAAAAGGCTAAAAGGGGGGAGTTGTGGAAACCATTTCATATTTAGCTAGAAGCCATCTTGTATAACTGAAACCATTTAGCTTCTTGCTTTTGCACGTACGCCAGTGAGTGAACTTTCTATCACCCCATGTGAGAGGCCTACAGGATTGAGCTATTGGAATGTGTTAACTGAGCTGTTTGAGAGCAGAACGCTCACTCCCTCTTACCTGCTCCTTTCTTTGCTGATAACGATTTTGCTTTTCTAAGTTTAATTGATGATTTCTGTAATTGGATGCCCTGACGTCAGACTGTTTGGCTAAGGGTATAAAGATACTAGGACTGATTGTATTAGCAGCCTTACTGGGCCCGGCTCTACTGGGACCACGTTTGGCTCACTTTGTGCCTTATTGATCAATAAAGCTGTTTGTTAGCCGCCAAACCAGAGAGGAGCTTTTGCTTCAACAGTAATAAAGAAGGAACATTTGTATGAATACAGGATCCAATCCAATCAATGCTCATTGAACTTAATGGATGAACTAATTTCAAGGAAAGTTGGACTGCAACCAATACAGAGTGTATTATAGGATACAAAAACCTTTTAACAGGGATAGCATTCCAATGAAGTGTTATAAAGAGGGACCATTAAGCACAGTAAAGGTAGGAGAACCTCAAACATTTCTGACATTCAAACCTTATTGAACTTATGACAGTCTCTTGCTTCAGAATAAACTTGTGTGATCCTCTTGCTTTTCATCAATCTAATTCCAGTTCAATCCCTAGACCTCCTTTTTTCAAATGGATGAGACACCCAGCAAGTAATCTCTCTCCTGGGGTATGTCTACACTACAAAGTTAATTCGAACTAACAGACGTTAGTTCGAATTAACTTTGATAGGCGCTACACATGCAAACCGCTAGTTCGAACTTAATTCGAACTAGCGGAGCGCTTAATTCGAACTAGGTAAACCTCATTGTACGAGGACTAACGCCTAGTTCGAATTAGCTAGTTCGAATTAAGGGGTGTGTAGCCACTTAATTCAAACTAGTGGGAGGCTAGCCCTCCCCAGCTTGCCCTGGTGGCCACTCTGGGCACCACCAGGGAAACTCTTCTGCCCCCCTCCCGGCCCCGGAGCCCTTAAAGGGGCACGGGCTGGCTACGGTGCCTGTGCCAGGTGCAAGCCTGCCAGCACCCAGCCAGCAGACCCTGCACCTGGCACGGCTCGAGCCAGCCACCCGCTGCCCCCCAGCCCTCCCCCTCTTCCCGGGACCAGGCTGGCGGCTCCCGGGAGCCTGCCCAGGTCCGCAAGAGGCGGGCGCCCACCTAGTCTAGTGCGGACATCGTGGACTTCATCCACGACCTCCGCACTAGGCACAGGAAAGTGGCCGTCTAGGGTAGGATAGCTGCCAGCCTGGCCACCCGGGAGCAGGTGTGCATGAAAATCAAGGTGGTCCACTGAGACCCCCGACCCTGAGCCCTGAGCTTAGAATGGCCGTCCTGAGTCAGACTAAAGGTCCATCTAGCCCAGTAGCCTATCTGTCAACAGTGGCCAACACTAGGGACCCTGGAGGGGATGGACTGAAGACAATGACCAAGCCATTTGTCTTGTGCCATCCATCTCCAGCCTTCCACAAACAGAGGCCAGGGACACCATTTCTACCCCCTGGCTAATACCACTTCATGGACCCAACCTCCATGACTTTATCTCACTTCTCTTTAAACTCTGTTCTAGTTCTAGCCTTCACAGCCTCCTGCAGCAAGGAGTTCCACAGGTTGGCTCTTTGCTTTGTGAAGAACAACTTTCTGTTATTAGTTTGAAGCCTGCTACCCATTCATTTCATGTGGTGTCCTCTAGTCCTTCTATTATGGGACCTAATGAAGAACTTTTCTTTATGCACCCTCTCCACCCCACTCATGCTTTTATAGACCTCTATCATATCCCCCCTCAGTCTCCTCTTTTCTAAGCTGAAAAGTCCCAGCCTCTTTAGCCTCTCTTCATATGGGACCTGTTCCAAACCTTTAATCATTGTAGTTGCCCTCCCCTCTCCCACCCTCTCTCTTCCCCTCTCCCACCTCCTTTTCCTAGTCTCCCCCAGTTTTGTTCAATAAAGAGAGTTTCTATTTTTGACCACACGTGTCCTTTATTTTGTACATCAGGAAGGGGGGCTAGGGAGGGGTAAGTGGAAGGAGGTGAGGGAGGAATGGGGTACGAGCCCCCGATGGGGAGGACTGGGGTGGCTCTGCGGGCTTCTCAGGGTGGAAGCTCTCCTGAAGCCCCTTGATTGACCCCCCCCCCCCCCCGGATGGAAGCCTGCGGCAAGTGCAGCCGGGCTGATGGCCGAGTGCTGTGATGTGCCGAGTGTGGGAACTCAGGGCACTCCAAGCCAGGACTGCTTTGCAAGCAGGGAACCCCTGAGAACTGTCTGTCCAGGGTGGGGGTCGGGACCCTTTAAGCACAGCCCTCGGCTAGCCTGAGACAGCAGCTCCACGCTCTAAGTCCTAACCTGATGCCCTGCCGGCACTGCTTCCGGCCAGCCTTAACCTCGGTTCAGGGTCCACTCAGTGTGGACATGCTACTTCGAATTAGCAAAACGCTAATTCGAACTAATTTTTTAGTCTAGATGCGTTAGTTCGAATTAGCTTAGTTCGAATTAACTAATTCGAATTAAATTAGTTCGAATTAGCGCTGTAGTGTAGACATACCCCTGGATTCCAATGTTAGATTTTCTGCAAATGTGATGACAAGCTGCAGTTTCCCCTGATTGTATTTATTTATTTCTAGCTGAGCACTTCATGTTCCTCTGATGGGACATTCCAGAGCCACTCCAAGGCTACCTATTATTGGTTCAGCAACTATTAGGTTTTTGCAAGGGTATTTATGATTGCTTTAGAAATTATTGTAGAAATACTTTGAAATAATAAAAGGATGCTGCTTAACAGTTCAAATCCTATCCAGCCCCCTGCTTGAGAAGAATGCTTTTTTATTTTCACCAATCAGTTTAAAAAAGGACCAGCAAAGTGCAACAAAAATGCCCTTTTTGTTGCTTTTTTATTATGAATAAATAAAGAAGGCTTGAAAGGCTTTTAATGTTTTTTTCTGTGAGATTTTTTTTCATTAGAAATTCAAGTCCTGTCTTGTCTGCAAGACCACATGAGGAGTTAAATAATGACATCACAAGATTCAAAACAGTTGAAAGTTGAGCAACTGAGAGGGGAAGGGATTAGTCAGGCTTTTAAAACCTATTATGGTTTGTTTTTGTTAACTATTTATTTCAAGTGGTTAAATAACATTTTGGAAAAGGGAGTTGAAGTTTCAATCCCATTCCATGTTTTCAATCAGGTGCCAATACTAACAATAAACAATGTCTGAAATCACACAAATGTCAACCAGTGTTCCCGCTAACATTTTCCATCCATGAGCGGAGTGAGTTTGTCTTGTGCACCAGTATTGAGGTCATGTGCGCTTGTTTGGAAGTGTACCACCAGTTACTAACAAAATTACACACACACGTGAACACACTATATATATTTACAATTGTTATGTAAGAAAAAATACTAAAAAATGGATAATTAACAAGGTGCATGACCCTGCACCCGCCTACCCTGAAAACTACCCAGCTTGCTGGCCCCTCCTTCCAACACACACTGTGCGTGCCCCACGGCCTGTGCCCCCATCAGGACCACACACAGCTAGCTGGTACCTGTATAGGCCTGGCTAACTGCCTATCCCCCCACACCCTGTAGGGGTACGTCTAGACTACATGGCTCCGTCGACGGAGCCATGTAGATTTGTTTGTTCGGCAAAGGGAAATGAAGCTGGAATTTAAATAATCGCGGCTTCATTTAAATTTAAATTGCTGCCCTGCTCTGCCGATCAGCTGTTTGTCGGCAGATCGGGGCAGTCTGGACGCTCCCCTGCCAACATGAAAGCCCTTTATCGACCTCCCCAGTAAACCTCATCCTACGAGGCATAATGGGGAGGTCGATAAAGGGCTTTCAGGTTGGCGCGGGAGTGTCCAGACTAGCGCGCTGAGCCGACAAACAGCTGATCAGCTGTTTGTCGGCTCAGCGCGGCAGCCATTTAAATTTAAATGAAGCCGCGATTATTTAAATCGTGGCTTCATTTCCCTTTGCCGATCAGCCTCATCTACATGGCTCCATCGACGGAGCCATGTAGTTTAGACACACCCTAGTTGTGCTCAGCCTTGCAATTTGACACCCCCCCTCCCCATATGACACCAGTTTATATGCCAGGGCCATGCTATCTGTCCCCCAAACACAAACAGCCAGGACCTGGGCCTAAGGCCCACAGCCCAAGCACCACTGCTCAGAGACCTGTGTCCAACCCCGCACCTTGCCCTGTCAACCCAAGCAAGCCCAAACCAGAAATCCCAGCTATTTCTAAAGGAAAAACAATCAAACACCGCTCACACTTGCACACATGCACTTTTTAAAAAAAGGCATTCTTTGTATATAGAAAAGAAACAAAAAGGGGCACATGCCTAATTTTTCTAAACCTGTGCCAGGGCACCATTGTAGCTGGTACATTGCCCAAAAGTATATTACAACATGTATTTCTACAAACACGTTGCATCTTATTTTAAAACCTGTGCCAGAAATGTTAATCCTGGTTTTATTTTTTCTAAAATTAAACATCTAGCTTTCAGAAATACAATAGTTAAATTAGGCAAAATCACCATTTCAGACATGTTATCTAACATTCGTCCCTTCATTTCATCCATCTTGCTCTTTGCCACGGATACTCTTTCCAACTCCTCCTGTGTGTAACTGTATCCAGAGATACCTTTCTTGTCCTCAATAGCTTGCTGTGGACATAGGAAATAAGTACAAAATGTGAGGACAGTTTCTGGCAGACCATGAAGTGAGCTCTCTAATGTAAGTGAAATATTTAAAGAATGCTGAAAGTGTAGTTAAGTGCTGGAATCCATTTATTTTAAGAGTGATGAAACTGCATGACTGCCATAAGACCTAACTAAAATATCTGCCATTCTATTCAACTGGTAGGTTATTCATACTTTCTGCAAGACCTCTAAAAAGCCAACTGAAGTCAAAAGAAAGTTTCCTATTGATGTCAATAGGGTTTGGATCAGACCTTATATGCAGTAATTAAATATATAAAAAGAGGGATGCCTATTTTGGAGGATGTAATCTATAGTAAATATAGAAAATTCTATTCCCCCCCCCCCCCACACACACTATCTAAATGAGAACAGAATACAGTATTTCTGAACTGTTTTGTAACTCTATTCTCCAATGCTAGTTTTTTACTGCAGGATAACTAATGTACATTATGTATCTTGCCATAAAATCCTAGTGCAATGGATGTATATTCCCTGGAGA
The DNA here is from genome assembly GCF_049634645.1 of Pelodiscus sinensis. NCBI lineage: Eukaryota > Metazoa > Chordata > Testudines > Trionychidae > Pelodiscus > Pelodiscus sinensis. The sequence continues at coordinate 4,341,516 of NW_027465931.1, forward strand.
CTTGAACTCTGCACTCAAGCATATTCTGCTGCCCTTGACTGGTGTAGGGAATCCTCTTGTTTAAAGGATTTAAAGCAGAGTTTGGCTAGTTTTCAATTTCTTAGTAATATATATTTTCTAACTTACTTCAGGAACCACTGTGAAGTACTCTGCTTCTTAATGCTTGGTCATTGTTGCTGTTTTAAAATACTATTCTGGTGTCTCTCTGAGAGCTTATATCTGTGCCTTATTGTTGATAATGTATTTTTAAAGCCATCAAATTATACCAAAGCTTACCTCTGACTAATTAAGGACCTCATCCCACTTCTGTTGAAGACAATACACATTTTGCCAATGACTTCTCTTGAGTACAGGATTAAGCCAGTCAGACTCAAGAAAAAAAAGCAGAGCTGTCTATAAGAAACTATTTCTAGTCACAAAATATGATAGCTGAGTATAACTAGCAGATTAAAAGAATTCCTATATCAAGGACACTTTGTCAGTGTTTAGCTAATAATAGTAAGAGAGCTTTAAAGATTAAAACACATTAAAAAAATTCCAAACCAATTATATCCATTTCATTGTATTGATGGTTATCACTGTGGCTAGGATGTATGGGAGTGGGAGAATTTTGCCTTACCAACTGTTGCTGAATAGTTTCATGATGTTGTTTTAGGAAGTCTTCTGTTCTCTGTAGGATACCGTACTCAGCTGTAATTTCTGCTATTTCTAAACGCTTCTTTTTGTAAAACGTGTTCTTGCTTCGAAGCTTATTAACACAGTGTTTAAACTGAAATGAGACATACAAGGGACATTTGTAATTTAATTTGAATAAAATGGGCTTATCGCACTTTGTAACTATAGAAAATAAAATATCCTGTTCAGATAGCTTTTTGAAAGGATTGCAGCCTAGTGTTGAGAGCAGAGAACTGGATATCAGGACTCCTAGGTTCTATTTTCAGTCCTGCCAGTCACTCACTGTGAGACATCAGGAAAGTCATTTCCATCTCTTTATACCTCTGTTTAGCCATTTGATACATGGAAATCATTCATTTCTACTTATCTGCCCCACTTGGGGATGGAATGGCTAACTGCTGTTTGTAATGTTTTGTAGAAACTTGGATAATAAAAAAGTTAATATAATACAGGCTGAACCTCTGTAAACTAGGACTGTCTGGTCCGGCAACATCCATACTCCTGCTGGATCACAGCTGTTCTTGGACCAAAGAGTTTCAGTGGCCAGGAGTCCTGTGTCAGGAGGGCCAGAGGCTGGGAGCCCTGCTGGGGCCAGGATCCCTGCCAGGGTTGTAGCAGCAGGGCTGGCAACTGGGAGCCTTTCCGGGGTGGCAGTAGCAGGGCTGGGAGCCCTGCCAGGGCAGCAACAGTGAGACTGACAGCCCTGCTGTGGCCGGGAGCCAAGCTGGGCCGGCAGCTGGCACTGACCTCCCCTGGTCCAGCAAACTCCCTTGTTCAGGACCAGTCAGGTCTCGAGGATGCCAGACGGGGTAGGTCCAACCTGTAATACTTTGCACTTGCGCGAGAACCCATTCCATCCAAGAACATCAAAGAGATTTAAAGAACTGAATTTCACAACAGCTTTGTGAAGTAGATAATCATTATTATTCCCACTTTACAGATGGAAACTGACATACAGAGATGACTTGGTCAAAGTGACAGGACATTTGTGGGAGAGTTGGGACTAGAAATCAGGTCTCCCACCAGCTATTCATGGACTTGAGCCACAAAGATTACCCTTTTTCTCCTCAATCAGCAGGTAAGTATTATCATTAATGTTCAAATTACCTCTGATTCACATCACCATGGCAATTTAATTTTTTAAAATTAAGAGTTCTAGTCTTTTAAAAATTGTAACCAATAAACAGGGGTATGTCTACACTATGAGATAAGGTTGACTCTAACATGGTTGATTTCTTGGCACCTGATCTTGAGATGGTGAAGGTCCGTGTCCTCACTACGGGTAAGAATTAAATGTTTTCCGAAGTAGCATCCCCACTACGGAGCCTGCCATCGACTCAAAGGGTGTGTCTAGACTACAGGGTTTTGTTGACAAAAGTGCACTTTTGTCGACAAAACTATACCTGCGTCTACATTGCCACTGAGTTCTGTCGACATAACCTCAACAGAACTCGGCAGTTTTGTCGACGGCTGTAAACCTCATTCTACAAGGAATAACGCCTTGTGTCGACAGAAGGCGTTATTGCATCTACACTGTCCTTTGCGTTCACACTGTCATGTCGACAAAGCAGCTTGCTTTGTTGACAGAACTGGATGCAGTCTAGACACTCTTTGTCGACAGAAGCTTTGTCGACAGTATCTGTCGACAAAGCCTCTGTCGACAAAAGCCTGTAGTCTAGACATACCCAAAGAGTGATGCACCATGAGTAGTTTGGTAGTCTGGGCTATGCTTCTGGTGTCCGCTGGGTCCAAAACTCAGCAGAGGGTGGTTAGAGGGGCTCATGTTATCTGCATCCCATAAGGCACTCCTCCAGTCCCTCTCTCTTTGCGCGAGATAAAGGGGATGCAGTGTGCTAGCGCCTTGTGGTCCCCTGGTTGCCCACGTGGATGCCAGAGCAGTGCGAGCATGGAGCCCAGGGTGGTGGAAAGCATTGTCATGCTCATGGGTGTCATGGTGCGCCTCATGGGGTATGTCTAGACTACAGGCTTCTGTCGACAGAAGTTTTGTCGACAGATACTGTCGACAAAACTTCTGTCGACATAGAGCGTCCAGACTACATCGCTTTGTCGACAAAACGATCAGCTTTGTCGACATAAGAGCGTCCAGACTGCAGGACGCTCTGTCGACAGAAGGAGGCACCCGGAAGTGCTTCTGAAAGGTCACAGGGGCAGCCATAAAGCCCTGGCACTGCTGCAAGCTCTCTGCAGAGACGCGTGCTTAAAGGGATACTCCTGGATAGCCGTTGCTCTGCTCCTGCTTCTAGCTTGCCAACCTATACAGGGAAAGCAAAGCTGCTGCAGTTTTCCTGGCTCTGGTTGCCTTGCTTTGTTGGACACCACAGCTGTGTATTATCTGGTTTGTCTGTCTGTTTGTTTGTTTGTGTGTGTGTGTTTGCTTGCTTGGGTTTAGACTTTTGGGTTTTTTTTGTTTGTTTGTATTTTTGTTCTTGTGTGTGTTTGTTTGTTTTGGTCTTTTGTTTGTGTGTTATTTTGGCTTCTTTGGGCATGGAGCCTGAGCTGCCCCTGGGCAGGCGATGGCCCCACACCATGCTGCTGGAAGCTCTGCTTCATGCTCAGGAGAGCATGCTGACCTTTGCAGAAGAGCTCTATCCTGAGGCCAGCTTTGAGCCCCTCGCTCAGGATCCAGCTGCAGCCCTGCTGCCCTTGCCCCCCAACTTTTTCCTGGAGAGGCGGGTTTGGAGGCTGGACACCAGTTGGGACTGGTGGGACTGGCTAGTGCTGCAGCAGTGGGACGACAATCAGTGGCTCAGAAACTTCCGGATGCGGAAGGCCACCTTCCGGGAGCTCTGTACCTGGCTCGCCCCTGCCCTGCAACACCAGGACACCCACTTGCGGCCCGCCATCCCCCTGGAGAAGCGCGTTGCCATTGCGCTCTGGAAGCTGGCCACCCTCGACAGCTACCGCTCTGTGGGGCATCAGTTTGGTGTGGGGAAGTCTACCGTTGGGGCCGTCTTGATGGAGGTAAGTCACTCTCGGGGGACAGTCCAGGGGGCAGTCAGGACCAGGCACAGGGAATTGGGGATAGGGTGGCACAGGCAGAAGCCCTCTCAGCCTCCCCCTGCCATGGTGCAGGGCCAGGGAAGGGATTGTCTGGGGGACAAAGGGGGGAGCACTTCTCATCAGGTGAGCCAATCCCTCTAAAGTCCTGTGCTGTGTGTTTCTATTTCTCCCATTCTGCAGGTGGTGACGGCCATCAATGCGGAGCTGCTCCACAGGACCGTTCGCCTCGGAGACCTGCAGACCATCCTGGCCGGATTTGCGGGGCTGGGGTTCCCAAACTGCGGTGGAGCACTGGACGGGACCCACATCCCTATCCGTGCCCCGCCCCATCGAGCGGCACAGTACGTCAATAGGAAGGGCTACTTCTCTATGGTGCTGCAGGCTCTGGTCGACCACAGAGGACAGTTCACGGATGTTTGTGTCGGGTGGTCAGGCCGTGCACACGATGCCCGTGTGTTCAGGAACTCCTACCTGTACCGCAGGCTTCAGACTGGGGCATTCTTCCCAGAGAGGAACCTGGCTGTCGGGGATGTGCAGATGCCTACGTGCATTGTGGCCGATGCGGCCTATCCCCTTATGCCCTGGCTCATGAAGCCCTACACCGGCCACCTGGACGCGAGCAGGGAACTGTTCAACTCCCGCCTGAATAGGGCTCGCTTCCAGGTGGAGTGCGCCTTCGGCCGTTTGAAGGGCAGGTTTAGGTGCCTGCTGACGCGGCTGGACATGGGAGAACACAACATCCCTGATGTGGTTGCAGCATGCTGTGTGCTGCACAACCTCGTAGAGAGGAAAGGGGAGGCCTTCCTCCCTGCATGGAGGGGACAGATGGAGATGGAGGGGAGGCAGTTTGGGCAGCCCCGGACAGCTGCCACCCGGCAAGCCCACCAGCTGGGCCTGCGCATTCGGGAAGCCCTGAGGGAGCAATTCTCACAGGGAGGCCCCTGATTGTCCCCAGGGCCTTCCACATGTGGGATTGCCCCATACCCCTGGTGCCTTCCTCCCTGCGACCCCTCACTGCCCCACATTCACCCGTTCTACTCAGTCCCCACTCACTGAGAATGGAGACAGATGATGTTGAAAAATACAGTACACTTTATTTAACTGTTTTTTTGTAACAATTGAAAATAAATAACTCTTGGATTCAGAGACAAAATAAAAATGTTTGCTTTAGAAAATAAAGTGCTTAAAAAATGCGTCACTGGTGGGAAGGGGGAATGTGAACGTGGAAGGGGGGAGAGAGGCTCAGGGCTGAGGGGGCTACCTGGAGGCCGAGCTCCTCCTGTTTTGGCTCTGGCGGCCTTGTCGCGCCCGGCTGCGCGTGTGGGATGCCACAGAAGGGGGCTGAGCAGGAGGTGGGGCTGGGGCTGGGGCTGAGGAGGGGGCAGGCTGAGGAGGAGGGGCAGGAGCAGGCAAAGGACCGGGGAAGGCCATGGCCCCCTGGATGGCAGCGCAGATGTCCCTGCGCTGCTGCCTAAATTCTAGCAGCAACTGCCGGCGCCACTCGGCATCTGCCTCCAGCCTCCTTTCCATGGAGTCCTTCATCTCGTGAAGGACTCCAATGTGCTGGTGCACCAGCTCTAGATAGGTGCGCCAGTGCCTACGGGTGCCCTGCGGCCGTCTGGGTGGTCGGGCAGGTGGGGCGCCCCCCTCCTGGTCAGCTGGTCCGGCTGTGGAGGACAAGAGGGAAAAGTCGTCAGTCATGCATGCTCACCCTTTCCCTGAGAGGACATGCCCTCCTCCTTCTCAGCAGGCAGTGCCTGTGCTAGGGTCAGAGGCTGCTCATGTGTGTCTCAGTAAGGCATGGTGCGGCCTGGCCCAGGCGGTGTGCAGGCCACCGTCATACCCCCCCCCCCCCCCCCATCCCCATGCATCCCCCATGGCTGAGCAACACGGATGAGTGTCGGGCCACGGTCGGGGTTCCCACTGAGTGCTGAGAGGCCTGCAGCTGTGAGGCTGTCCCAGCGTCTCCAGCCCATGCCTGCATGTGGCATCCCTGCCTGCAGGAACAAGCGGTGCCTAGCAGCCGTGTGGATGTAGGGGGGTAGCACGGTCTTCCCTGAGGGCAGCCATGGGTGTGCCCTCTCCCTCCCCCCCGGACCGTGCTCGGCATGACATGTTAGAGCACTGCACCGTCCCCTTTGCTCCCGCCTGCCCTGCCCTGCCCTGTGTGTGTTGGACCCTCACAGCACTCACCTGATGTTCCCTCCCCAGGGTCCGAGGTGGTCTGGGAGGCCTCCTGTGTCTCGAGGCCTGGCTCCTGGGTGCTCTGGGTGCCATCCTCCTCCTCGTTTGCCTCCTCCTGGAGCTCCTGGTCCCCCAGCAGGTGTTCCGGCTGCTGGACAACGGGGGTCTCGAGCCCAGACTCCAGCAGTCTCTCAGGAGGCAGAGGATCCCCTGCCCCCAGGATCCTGTCCAGGTCCTTGTAATAGTCACTGGAGTACGGCTTTTCCCCAGAGCGGGAGCTCTGCTCACGGGCCCGGACATACCCCTGCCTCAGCTCCTTCACTTTCGCCCTAACCTGCTCCAGTGTGCGGGGATGGTGGCCTTGTTTGGCCAGCTCTTCTGCCATTCTGGCAAAGATGTCGGCATTCCGCCTCTTGCTGCACTGCATGGCCTGGAGGAGGGAGTCCTCAGCCCAGAGGCCCAGGAGGGCTTTTATCTCCGGCCCTGACCAGGAGGGTGCCCGGCGCTTCGAGCCCCGGGGTTCCCGGGGGGATGATTCCCTGGAAGGGCCGGAGGGGTTTGGGGGGGCTTGTCCCTGCGACATAGCTCGACCTGAACTGAGCAGTACAGCCCTGGTCTGCTCTGGAGCTCGCTTGCTGCCAGAGTGCTGCTCCTGGGTGCCTGTGCCTTTTAAAGATGGCTACCGGCAGGAACAATAGAGATGCAAGCTGTGGCAGGAGTGTCCACCAGGGGTTCTCCCTGGAGGCCTTTTATGTCGACATAACTTTTCCCCTGCGTCCACACTGCTGTTTTGTCGACAGAACTACGTAGACAAAGGAGTTATTCCTCGTAGAATGAGGTTTACATACGTCGACAAAACTGCTGAGTTCTGTTGACGTTATGTCGACAGAACTCAGCGGTAGTGTGGACGCAGGTATAGTTTTGTCGACAAAAGTCCACTTTTGTCGACAAAACCCTGTAGTCTAGACACAGCCATGGTGTTGTATTTCAACAGCATACTCTGGTTGCTCCTCCAGGAAAAGTATGAGGATGAAGCTCAACATGGCACAGAGGCCCTGGTCAGACAAGCCCTGGCGTTCATGCTAGTGCAGTGTTGGGGAAACCTCGCTCCCCTGGGGTACAGAGTCCCCAGAAGGGTCCGAGGCTGGAGGTCAAAGCAGTGAGGCAGGAGAGAAATCTAGAAGGAAAACTTTATTATGCATGCATGCAGGCAGGCTGACAGCTACCAGAGTGAGAGCAGCAGCCCTGAGAGACAGGTTCAGGGATCCTTTATACAGTATGCTCAGACAGTTTGGTTGTTGATTGTTTTCTTTAACATATGAAAGTCTCAGCAGAAGTACTCTGAGACGATTCTGTTCGCCCCAGAAGTGCTAGAAGTAAGTTTACAGAACAAAGGCACATGAGAACCTGAGTGAGGAGCCTACAAGGCAAACTGTGACAAAGATAAGAGTTTACATGGCAATTTGTGACAGACTAGGAGTCTCCATGAAGTTGAGATGGGAGGCATCGTAAGGGTCTTGATGAGAGTTAATTTGATTTCTCTCTGTTACAGGGAGAGAGGTCTGGAAAACTTTTAACCCTTACAGCAGTTTTCTTTTAGGGTATGTCTACACTACAAAGTTAGTTTGAACTAACGGACGTTAGTTCGAACTAACTTTGATAGGCGCTACACTAGCGCTCTGTTAGTTCGAACTTAATTGGAACTAACGGAGCGCTTAGTTTGAACTAGGTAAACCTCATTCTACGAGGATTAAGCCTAGTTCAAACTTACTAGGTTGAATTAAGGGCTGTGTAGCCCTTTAGTTCGAACTAGTGGGAGGCTAGCCCTCCCCAGCTTGCCCTGGTGGCCTCTCTGGGCACAACCAGGAAAACTCTTCTCCTCTCCCCCAGCCCCGGGCCCTTAAAGGGGTAGACTCTGGCCAGACGGCACTGGAGTCAGACAGCCCTGCCAGCAGTGTCTACCCCTGAGCCAGTGGCCCCACCATGAGCCAGGTAGCCAGTGGCAGTGAGCCGTCCCCTGCCCAGTCCCCGAGCACCCAGGGGCCAGCCAGGGGCCATAGACGGCGCGCGGCCTCCTGGTCTAGTGCGGAGGTCATGGACCTCATTGAGATTTGGGGGCAGGCCCCCAATCTCCAAGATCTCCGCACTAGGAGGAGGAACGCGGCCGTCTACGGCCGAATAGCAACTGCCATGGCCAGCAGGGGACACAGGCGCACCCAGGAGCAGGTGCGAATTAAGCTGAAGCAGCTGCGGCAGGGGTACGCCAGGGCCACAAGGGGCGGCGCCGCTGCAGGGGATGACACCTGCCCCTACTTCCCCGCCCTCCTCCAAGTCTTGGGGGGCAGGGCGGTCCGTGCCAGCCCGGGGGACAGCGAGCCGGGACCAGAGGGCCCTGACCTGGGCGCACCGGAGGGGCCACCGCCAGCTGTTCCAGCAGGGTCGTCCAGGGAGACCGTACCGGGTAAATAGTTCGAATTAAGTAGTTCGGGGGGGGGAGGTGGGAGGGAGACCAGGGACCGCGCGCGTGGGCCATGCCTTCCACAGATCACGCAGACACCTGTGCACGTGCGAGCACATGCCATGCCACCCTTGGGCAGGTGGCTCCAGCTGCGTGACACCCAGGGGCCATTGCCCAATAGGCACATGCTTGTGCAAAGAGACCTGACATGCTCCCAACCTCAGGGCGGGACTCAGCAGGATGATTTCCCTTCACGTGTCCCCTCTACACGGAGGCAGGGGACATCTCCCCCTCCCCCCCGCCGCCCCGGCCACACTATACATGGCACAGGGACATGGGTGCGGTCTTGGGGCAGCTCCCTGTCCCGGGGAGAGCCAGACATCCTGACCATGGCCTCTGTACAAGCACAGCGGCTGTGACGGTGCAGGACATGGTCACCCTCACGTTGCGGAGTTGGGGAGGGGTCTGGGCATCATCCTCTGCATCCCCAGGGAGAACTGACCACTTCTCTTCTTTCTCTACAGCTGCACCAGCTGCTCGTGCAGGGCGCACCACCCCGCCCAGGACATGCTCCCGCACCCGCGGCCTGCTCCGGGCCACCACCACGGAGCAGGAGTACCGGGACCAGCACCTGGGGGCCCTGCGAGCCGTGCACCACACAGTGCAGGCCTGGATGCGGGAAGACCTGCAGGTCCGCCACGAGCTGCTGGCTGAGCTCCGAGGGCTGAGCACAAACCTGCAGCTCCTGCTGCAGAGCATGGTGCCCCGTGCTGGTCCTGCGCCTGCTGCCCCCCCAACTGCTGTCCCTCCTCCCACTCCTGCCCCCCCCCACCTCTTCCTCCTCAACCCCCACACCCTCTTCCTCAATGTCCACACCCCTCACCTCAACCTCCGCACCCTCCACCCCATCCCCCCGGGGACGCTGAGGCCCCCTCCCTCGCCGTGCTGGGAGGCGGTTGGCCCGGCGAGACCCCCACCCCTGATCCTTCAGTTTCCCCACCCCCTCCTTTCCCTTGCTTCCCCCTTTCAGCTCCCTCCTCCCAGTTTTCCCCTCCCCTCTCCCACCCTCTCTCTTCCCCTCTCCCACCCCCTTTTCCCAGTTTCCCCGAGTTTTGTTCAATAAAGAGAGTTTCTAGTTTTGTCCACACGTTATCTTTATTTTGTACATCAAGAAGAGGGGCTAGGGAAGGGTAAGTGGAAGTAGGTGAGGGAGGAATGGGGTACGAGCCCCCAATGGGGAGGACTGGGCTGGCTCTGCGGGCTTCTGGGGGTGGAAGCTCTCCTGCAGCCCCCCAATTGCCCCCTCTCCCCAGATGGCAGCCTGCGGCAAGTGCAACCGGTCTGATGGCCGAGTGCTGTGATGTGCCCAGTGTGGGTACTCCGGGCACTCCAAGCCAGGACTGCTTTGCAAGCGGGGCACCCCTGAGAACTGTGTGTCCGGGGTGGGGGTCGGGTCCCTTTAAGCACAGCCCTCGGCTAGCCTGAGGCAGCATCTCCACGCTCTAAGTCCTCCTCTGATGCCCTGCCGGCACTGCTTCCGGCCATCCTTAAGCCCGGTTCAGGGTCCACTCTGTGTGGACATGCTAGTTCGAATTAGCAAAACGCTAATTCGAACTAGTTTTTTAGTCTGGATCCGTTAGTTCGAATTAGCTTAGTTCGAATTAACTAATTCGAACTAAGTTAGTTCGAATTAACGTTGTAGTGTAGACATACCCTTAGAGAGTTTTGATTTCCTGCACAGTCCCCCCTTAGACACAATTGGAGTTATTTGATTTTTCTCCCACAGCAGCCACCAATCAGTGCTAGGGATACAGTGCAATGCTAGTTCTGGTGTCGTGAGACGAGCTCAGACTGGTGGGACCGCATCATTCTGCAGTGATGGGATGATCAGCAGTGGCTGCAGAACTTCCACATGTGCAAGGCCACCTTCCTGGAGCTCTGCAAATGGCTCGCTCCTACCCTCAGGCAACAGGATACCAGCATGAGACCCACTCTCACTGTGCACAAGCATGTGGCCATTGCCCTCTGGAAGCTCACCATGCCAAACTGCTACCAGTCAGTTGGGAATCATCCCGGGGTGGGGAAATCGACAGTTGGGGCTGTGCTCATTCCACGAGGAGTAACAGTAGTTCGAATTAGAAAGCCTAATTCGAACTACCTACTCCGTGCCGCGTGTAGGCGCGGGCACGGAGTCCGCACTAACGGGGATTTAAAAATGGCGGCGCCCGGCAACATGCAAATGAAGCCCGGGATATTTAAATCCCGGGCTTCATTTGCAACTTCGATTGCCTACATTAGCCACCCTAGTTCGAACTAGGGTGGCAGTGTAGACATACCCTTAGAGTCTCGGCTTCCAATAGCTCGTACACTGGCACTCGGCCTTGGCGGACGGGGTAGGGGGACCCAGACCTGCCCTCTCTCACGGGTCCCAGCCCAGGGCCCTAAGGACATGCCTAGACAAATTTCTGTCTGGCTGACGGGGATTCCTGCTGTAACTCGTCAGCCTGCGGGCCTTAGCAGGGAAACCCCACCCTGGGCTACTTCCTACCCCGGCTACAGCTGGGGGAGGTCTGCACCCCTCCTGGCTGTCTCCTCAACCAGAGCAGATGGTTCACCGAAGCCGGCCGAGCCCTGCCGCTCTCCCTCCCACTCGCTCGTGGTGACTGTCCTCTCTCTCCTCCCTCGTCTCCCCTTTTCTCCTGTGTCCATTTCCCTTTTGTACCTCCCGCCTTGTCTCTCCTGCCCCACCCCTCCTCATGACATCACTGCTACGCACCCTGGACGCCCAGCCCCTCTCGCGTCATTCCTGGCGCACTCGTAACGCGCCCGAGTCATCCTGCTCCAGTTCACAGTGCCTCCCAGCTGTGCCGCAGCATGCGAACACGCAGCGCAAGTGGCAAGACAGGCTCCACGCTCCCCACAGAGAGCAGCAACAGGGGCATTCGGAGTGCGGGGCGATCGTGCCCCATCACAGGGAGGTTTAGGAGTCTCCTGACCCTGTTGGACCTCAGTGAATGCACCATTCCCTTTGTGGTGTTGGCCTGTTGTGTGCTCCATAACCTGTGTGAGAACAAGGGGGAGACATTTCTGGCAGGGTGGAGAGCTGAGGCAGAGTGCCTAGCCAGAGAGTTTGAGTAGCTGGACACCACCGCTCTCCACTAGTTGCCCCTGCATTCCTTGTGGTTCCCTTTAATCGCCATCCCCATCCCTGCAGTTCAACCAACAAAGAGTCCATTGTTCAAGTAACATGAGTTTTTATTTGGGGAAAATACAGGTAAAGGACAGAACTGGGAACCAGAACGGGGAGGGGGGCTCAGGAATGGGAGTGGGATTTCCTCCTGCCTCCTGAGGGCCTGAAGGTTCCAGCTCACCTTGAGTCCTCCCCTCCCCAACATGTCCTGGGGCCCTGGTGGACCCTGGGGACCCTGGGGGTGGAAGCCAGGGGGCAGGAGGAGGAGGGAGCAGGGGTGTCATTGGGGCGGGCGGGGTTCTGGGAGGTGGCAGGTAGCAACACGCTCCATGATAGTGGTCAGGGAGGAAAACATTTTCTCGTGTTGCCACACCAGCTGATCCCTGGCGGCCCTCCTCTCCTGCTGTTTGGTGAGCTGGTCCTGCCACTCTGCCTGTATCTCTGCCACCAGGGTGTGCATGCATCCATCTGCTCATGGAACATCTCTTCCCTCATGCGTTTGCGCCTGCGGATCAGAGCCAGGCAGGAAGATGCAGGAGGAGGTGGAGGACGCATTGAGGTGGCAGAGGGCCCAGCTTCAAAGAAAAATTACAAGGGCAGACATTACAGGAAATACATTGTGTGAAGCCTGCCCCTAATTTGTTAGTGTACACCAAAGGTCTCTGTAAAGACAATGGAGAAGTGTTCCATGCAAGGCCAAATGTTTGCTTTAAAGCAGGCACTTTACAGCAGGTGCCCAGACATCTCAGGGGAGCATCAGGACACTCTTGGTCCGGAGGCAGGCAGGCATGGCAAGGGGCCTGCCAGGCCAGGAGCCTGCATCCAGGAGGGGGGGGGGTGACAGAGGGTGGCTTCCCACTGTGTCCAGCACATGCCAGATCCAGCATAAACAGCCTCTCAGGGACACTGCTTCTTTTCCTGCCTGCAGGAGGGTTGGGGGATGTGTGTCCAGCACACGCAGCCTCTCTGGGGAGAGTGCTAATAGCTTTCCCCTCCTCCTCCTCCCTCCAGGTTGCCATGCGAGATATCAGTCTTCTCCAAATCACAGTGGGTGATCGGGAGTGAATGCTGACTGAATGTGGCCAGAAACCTGGGCCTTATGCTGCACTGCTTTGCAGTGACGCCAAACCACTTACTGGTGGCTTGGCATGGGAAGGTGTCCTACTGTGGAGGATGGAATAAGGTAGGCCTCCCCAAAAACCTTGTGAGAAGGATCAAAGAGTTCCTATGTGAGAGCTTTGTGGAGCTGTGACAACAAGACTCACGCTCCATATAAGCAGGAAGAACTGGAATTGCTAACCAATAAATACAACTATGATATCATTGGTATTACAGAAACCTGGTGGGATGGGACGCAGGATTGGAATGTTGGTATGGAAGGGTACGGCTTGCTCAGGAAGGACAGACAGGGAAAAAAGGGAGGAGGGGTTGCCTTGTATATTAAAAATGTACACACTTGGACTGAAGTGGAGATGAACGTAGGAGATAGCTGTGTAGAGAGTCTCTGGGTTAAGCTAAAAGGGGTAAAAAACGAGGGTGATATCATGCTAGGAGTCTACTACAGGCCACCTAGCCAGGTGGAAGAGGTGGATGAGGCCTTTTTTAAACAATTAACAAAACTATCCAAAGCCCAAGATTTGGTGGTGATGGGGGACTTCAACTATCCAGACATATGTTGGGAAACTAACACAGCGGGGCACAGGCTATTCAATAAGTTTCTGGACTGCATTGGAGACAACTTTCTGTTTCAGAAGGTTGAAAAAGCTACCAGAGGAGAAGCTGTTCTGGATTTGGTTTTAACAAATAGGGAGGAACTACTTGAGAACTTGAAAGTGGAAGACAGTATAGGGGACAGTGATCACGAAATAATAGAGTTCATGATCTTAAGGAAAGGTAGAAGGGAGACCAGCACAATTGAGGTAATGGATTTCAGGAAGGCAGATTTTGATAAGCTCAGAGAACTTGTAGGTAAGGTCCCATGGGAAGCAAGACTGAAGGGAAAAACAACTGAGGAGAGTTGGAAGTATTTCAAAGGGACGTTGTTAAGGGCCCAAAAGCAAACAATTCCGCTGTGTAGGAAAGATAGAAAATATGGCAAAAGACCAGCTTGGCTTAACAAGGAGATCTTGCATGATCTCAAAATAAAAAAGGAGTCTCATAAAAAATGGAAACTAGGACAACTAACAAAGGATGAATATAGGCAAGCAACACGGGAATGCAGGGGCAAGATTAGAAAGGCAAAGGCACAAAATGAGATCAAACTAGCTACAGGCATAAAGGGAAACAAGAAGACCTTTTATAAATACATTAAAAGCAAGAGGAAGACCAAGGACAGGGTAGGCCCACTGCTTAGTGAGGAGGGAGAAGCAGTAACAGGAAACTTGGAAATGGCAGAGATGCTCAATGACTTCTTTGTTTCGGTCTTCACCGAGAAGTCTGGAGGTGTGCCTAACGTAGTGAATACAAGCAGAGAGGGTAAGTTTAGAAGATAGGATACACAAAGAACAAGTTAAAAATCACTTAGGAACGTTAGATGTCAGCAAGTCACCAGGTCCTGATGAAATGCATCCCAGGATACTCAAGGAGCTGATAGAGGAGGTATCTGAGCCTTTAGCTATGAACTTTGAAAAATCATGGGAGACAGGGGAGATTCCAGAAGACTGGAAAGGGGCAAATATTGTGCCCATCTATAAAAAGGGGAATAAGAACAACCCAGGAAACTACAGACCGGTCAGTTTAACGTCTGTCCCAGGGAAGATAATGGAGCAGGTAATTAAGGAAATCATATTGTAACTCGGGAGCCCGTCCTGCTCCCCGCCGTGAGTCTGCTTGCCCCCTTTTTAACGTCCCCCTCACCACTTGTGCTCCTCCGCTTCCCTCCTCCTCGTGCTGCGTGCCTCTCCTCCAGTGCCCTGTGCCTCCTTCCTCCTCTGTTCTCCTCTCCTCTCCTCCTCCACTCTTTCTCCTCCACTCACTCTCCGTCTCCCTCCTCCCCTCCTTGCTCCTCCGTGCTCTCCTCCTCTCCTTCCGCTCCCTCCCCCTTTTGAATTCCCCGCCGGCGTCCGGCCCGGGTGACGCAGTGCGCCACGTCACCAGGCTCCGCCCCCGCCGTGCGCCTGTGCCCGGTGACGTCAGACGCCACGTCGCCGAGGCTCCGCCCCCGCCTCGCGTCACTGTCCGGGCGTAGCCCCGCCTCCGCCGCGCCGCCCGTTATCCGGGCCGCAGCAAGGGAGCAGGCCCCGCAGTGCCGCCGCGCTCCCTGGGTGGCGCCCAGGAGGGACAGCGCGATTGCGGGCTGAGTGCGGGGCGGGCCGCCGGATGGGGTGCGGGGGCGGCGCGCCCCGTCACTCACCTCCCCCTCCAGGTTCGCCCGTTCCTCCCCTCGTGTCTCTGGGGTCTCCTCGGGTATTCTGGAAAAAAAGTCTGCGTTCCCGTGGTCCTTCCCCGCCCGGTGGCTCACTTTAAACCGGTAGGGCTGCAGCGCCAGGTACCACCTCTGGATGCGGGGGTTGGCGTCCTTCATAGCCTGGAGCCACCGGAGGGGTGCGTGGTCGGTCACCACCGTGAACGTACTGCCTAGGAGATAATATCGTAACATGTCAACGGCCCACTTAACCGCCAAAGCCTCTTTCTCTATCGTTGAATACTGCTGCTCCCGCGGGAGCAGCTTGCGGCTCACATATACTATAGGATGTTCTTCCTCTCCTTTCCCCTGGGACAATACCGCACCGAGCCCGCGCTCGGAGGCGTCCGTCTGTAAAATGAATGGGCGGGAAAAGTCAGGCTGTGCCAGCACGGGGGCTTGAGTTAGCCTCTGCTTTAGGGTCTCAAAGGCCTGGGCGCACTCGGGGTCCCACCGCACCCTCTTAGGGGCCACGTTCCTGGTTAGGTCCGTCAACGGGGCCGCCACGGTCGCGAAGTCGGGCACAAAACGCCTATAATAACTGGTGAGCCCCAAAAACTGCCGGACCTGGCGCTTCGTGCTTGGGGGGGGATAATTTCGTAATGCCTCCATCTTCCCGATTTGGGGTCGTATCTGTCCTCCCCCCACCGTGTACCCCAAGTACGACACCTCCCGCTGGCCAAACTGACACTTCGCGGGGTTAGCGGTGAGCCCGGCTTCCTGAAGGGAGGATAATACCGCCTCTATTTGCCGTAGGTGTTCGGTCCAAGTTGCGCTGAAGATGATTATATCGTCGATATAGGCCGCTGCGTATGCCCCGTGGGGCCGGAGCACTTGGTCCATTAGCCTCTGGAACGTGGCGGCGGCGCCATGGAGGCCGAAGGGCATCCGTTTAAATTGGTATAGGCCGAACGGCGTGGAGAATGCGGTTTTCTCGCGGGCCTCCTCCGTCAGTGGGATTTGCCAGTACCCTTTCGATAGGTCGATAGTGGACAAGTATCGGGCATTCCCCAGCCGCTCCAACAACTCATCTATCCTCGGCATTGGGTAGGCATCGAACACAGACACTGCGTTGGCCTTCCTGAAATCGATGCAGAACCGGGTGGTGCCATCCTTCTTAGGGACCAGTACGATGGGACTTCTCCACGCGCTGCGGGATTCTTCGATCACCTCCCACCGCAGCATTTTGTCCACCTCGTCACGTACCGTCCCCCACAGTTTCCTGGGCAGCGGCCTGACCGGCTCCCTCACGGGGCGACCGGGTGCGGTCACGATGGGGTGCTGGACCAGGTCGGTCCGCCCTGGTGTCTCTGTCAGGACCTGAGAGAACCTCCACAAGGTTTCTTGTAGTCCCCTGCTCTGCCCTGGCGTGAGGCCTGGGCCCAGGTGGGGCCGGGCGGCCACCTCTTCTTCCCTCGGTTCTGAGCCCCACCCCGCCAGGGCCTCCCGGGACCGCCACGCTTTAAGCAGGTTGACGTGATAAATGTTGGTTGTCTTCCGTTTCCCGGGCATCCTAATCTCATAGATCACGTCCCCGACTCTCCTGATCACCTCGAAGGGGCCCTGCCAACTAGCTAACAGTTTTGAGGATTGTTCGGGCAACAGGAGGAGAACCCTATCCCCGGGCTGAAAGGTGCGCAACCGGGCATTCTGGTTATAGTAGCGGGCCTGTTTCCCCTGTGCCTCCTCCAGGTTGCGCTTGGCGAACTCACCCACCCGATGTAGCCTTTCCCTGAGCCTCAGGACGTACTGCACTGTCCCTTGTACTCGGGTCTCCTGCGCCTCCCAGGCCTCTCTCACTATATCCAGGATCCCCCTGGGCTGCCTACCATACAGGAGCTCGAACGGGGAGAACCCTGTGGAGGCTTGGGGTACTTCCCTTATTGCAAACAGGAGTGCCGGCAGGGCTCGGTCCCACTCCTTAGGCTCCTCCTCCACGAATTTCCGGAGCATCCCTTTGAGCGTCCGATTGAATCGCTCCACGAGCCCGTCGGTTTGTGGGTGGTAGACCGATGTCCTCAAGGTCTTTACCCTCAGCAGGCGGCACAGTTCCCTCATGAGCGCCGAGGTGAAGTTCGTCCCTTGGTCGGTGAGGATTTCTCCTGGTATGCCTACTCGTGAGAAGATCTTAATCAGTTCGTTCGCGAGCGTGGGGGCGGTAGCGTTCCGAAGTGGTACGGCCTCGGGGTAGCGGGTTGCGTAGTCCACTACCACAAGGATATACTGGTACCGGTTCTTCGTCCGCTCTAAGGGTCCTACCAGGTCCATGGCGATCCTCTGGAATGGGACATCTATCACCGGCATTGCCACGAGCGGGGCCTTGGTTACCCTCCCCGGTCCCATTCTCTGGCATTCCGGGCAAGATTCGCAAAAGTCTTTAGCCGCCCGGTATATGCCAGGCCAATAGAACCGCTGCAATAGGCGCTGCACCGTTTTCTCATACCCCAGGTGCCCGCCCCAGGGGTTGCTGTGGGCCAGGTCCAACAGCCGCCTGTGATGTAGCTTCGGTACGACCAGCTGCGTGATCACCTCCCCGTCCTCTCATCCCTCAGTGATCCTATATAGGCGGTCGTCTTGGATCTCAAAGCGTGGGTAGCCCCTTTCTCCCTCTGCCCCGGTGGTCGCGTTCTCCCATGCTTGCTGCAGGAGGGGGTCCTCCCTCTGTTCCCGGACGAAGTCGGGGGACCACTCACCCTCTATGTCGGTCGGGCCCTCCCCGGCCCTAGTTCCCGGCTCCCTCATTGGGGCCTCTGCATCTTCCATGGCCAATGCGGCTTGATCCCCCTGCCACTCGCAGAGGGCCTGCCCGAACCCGCTCCAGTCTCTTCCAAGGAGCACGGGATATATTAGTCCCGGTACAAGGGCGACGTAGGCCCTCCCTTCCGAGCCCCCATCCTTTAAGCGCACCCAGGCAGTGGGGTATGGCTCGACGCGCCCGTGAACGCATTGGACGAACACGGGGGGCCCCCGGGGCTCCCTGGGGGGAACTAGGTCAGCTCGGACCAGGGTCTGGCCGCAACCTGAGTCCACGAGGGCGGTGACTACCTGGCCCTCTACCTCCACCTGACGCAATATCCTTCCTGCGGGTTGGGGCCCCGACCTGTTCTGCCCTGTCATTACCTGCGTAAAGGAGCAGTCCATCAGCGGGCAGTCCCGCTTGAAGTGTCCCTCTTGGCCGCATTGGTAGCATGGTCCCCCGGGGCCCCGTGCCGGGGGCGGATTGATCTTCCGCTCTTCCAGGGCAGCTGGGCGGGGGGTTGGCTCCTCCCTTGCAGGGCGGCTCCACACCGGCGCTAGGCGTCTGCCCCCAACGCGGCCGGGGCTGAGGGGGGCACCCGGTCCCCTTGCCTCCCCTTGCCGGGGCGGGGGTCTGGTCTCTCTTGCTGCCCCGCTGGAGTGTTCCCCTCGGGACCCGACCCCTTCCCGGCCCCCCTCGGCCGACATATAGTCCTCCATTAAGGTTACCGCGTCGGCCAGAGACGTAGGGTGGTGCCGTCTCACCCACCGCTGCCCTTCGCCCGGAAGGATGTGTATAAACTGCTCCAGGACCACCTTCTCCGCTACCTGGGGCCCTGACCGCTGCTCGGGTTCTAACCAGCGCCAACACGCCTCCCTGAGCCGTTGTGCCACGGCTCGCGGGCGGGCCCCCGGGGTGTATTTTTCCTGCCGGAACCGCTGTCTATAGGTCTCGGGGGTGACCCCTAGCTGGTCCAGGACTGCCTCTTTCACTTTGTAATAATGTAGGGCGTCTCGTGGATCTAGACTCCGATAGGCCAGCTGAGCTGGGCCGGTAAGGTACGGAGCTAGCAGCGTAGCCCAATGTTGTTCTGGCCACCGGGCGGCTGTGGCTACTCTTTCGAAGGTGACCAGAAAGGCCTCGGGATCGTCGGCAGGGCCCATTTTAGTCAATCTTACGGGGAGCTGGGCTAGGGCCCCACCCTCCGCCCCTTCCCCCACGACCGCTGGGGCTGGCCCCCGGCCCGCATTTTCCCACTGTCTCACCCAGTGGTCCTGTTGCGCCCGGAACTGCTCAGTCACGTCACGCAGTAGTTGGGCCTGCTGCTCCCGATGCTGCGTGGCCAACTGCTGGAGGAGGGCCGTCTGCTGTTGCTGCTGCTGGTGTTGATTGTCCGTCAGCCATTTGAACACGTCGGCCGCGTCCATGGCTCCGTGTTGCGCCCAGTCACGGCTCTACTCGGCTGTGCGTCCCGCGTTACACCGACTTTTTGCACTAATATAAATGTAGGCTAAGACTGTGACAGACAAAAGTCTCAAACTGTCAGGAAAGATTTTAAAGGAATAAATTTTACACAAACCCATGTCACATAAGCACCCCCTTGTTAAGGACATTATTTCAAGCTGCACATGGAACCTACAACTGCTTGCAATTTCTTTCAGCTCAGTGTGATTCACAAAGATAAGGACTAAAAAGAACACAGTGTATTATTAAAAATATCAGCTTGACATGGCTCAGCAAGTGCCCATTGCAAGTGTACTTAGGAAGCAGACAAAATGCTTAATTTCATTTAACTCCTCCACCTCTGAGCTTTCTTCCTTACATAGGGAAAGTGCCAGAAAATTTTTATGAAGTTGAGATACTAATGAAAGATAGTTCTAACGAAATGCAAATGAGACCAACACAATATACTGTTGTTAGAGTAGAAGGCATTTAGTTCTCTCAGGTTTGGTAAATACAATAGCAACTGCTAATTTGCCAGAAATGGGTTCATGAACTTAACAATGGAATTTAAACAGTAATAGAAAAAATACCCTGTGTTTTTATAATGTAGTGACAGTGATCTTTTTTCTCTCTCTCTCTCTCTCTGATTAAAGGTTCTTACTGAATTTAAAAATAATGCCCACATTCTCCACCACGTGTAACGCGGGAGCCCGTCCTGCTCCCCGCCGTGAGTCTGCTTGCCCCCTTTTTAACGTCCCCCTCACCACTTGTGCTCCTCCGCTTCCCTCCTCCTCGTGCTGCGTGCCTCTCCTCCAGTGCCCTGTGCCTCCTTCCTCCTCTGTTCTCCTCTCCTCTCCTCCTCCGCTCTTTCTCCTCCACTCGCTCTCCGTCTCCCTCCTCCCCTCCTTGCTCCTCCGTGCTCTCCTCCTCTCCTTCCGCTCCCTCCCCCTTTTGAATTCCCCGCCGGCGTCCGGCCCGGGTGACGCAGTGCGCCACGTCACCAGGCTCCGCCCCCGCCGTGCGCCTGTGCCCGGTGACGTCAGACGCCACGTCGCCGAGGCTCCGCCCCGCCTCGCGTCACTGTCCGGGCGTAGCCCCGCCTCCGCCACGCCGCCCGTTATCCGGGCCGCAGCAAGGGAGCAGGCCCCGCAGTGCCGCCGCGCTCCCTGGGTGGCACCCAGGAGGGACAGCGCGATTGCGGGCTGAGTGCGGGGCGGGCCGCCGGATGGGGTGCGGGGGCGGCGTGCCCCGTCACACATATGCAAACACTTGGAAGGTAATAAAGTGATAGGGAATAGCCAGCATGGGTTTGTGAAGAACAAGTCATGCCAAACTAATCTGATAGCTTTCTTTGATAGGATAACGAGCCTTGTGGATAAGGGAGAAGCAGTGGATGTCATATACCTAGACTTTAGTAAGGCATTTGATACGGTCTCGCATGATATTCTTATTGATAAACTTGGCAAATATAACTTAGATAGGGCCACGATAAGGTGGGTGCATAATTGGCTGGATAACCGTAGTCAGAGAGTTGTTGTTAACGGTTCTAAATCCTGCTGGAAAGGGATAACAAGTGGAGTTCCTTAAGGGTCTGTTTTGGGACCCGTACTGTTCAATATCTTCATTAATGATGTACATATTGGGATAGAGAGTACGCTTATTAAGTTTGCAGATGATACCAAACTGGGTGGGGTTGCAACTTCTTTGGAGGATAGGGACATAATTCAAAATGACCTTAGCAAGTTAGAGAAATGGTCAGAGGTAAACAGGATGAGGTTTAATAAAGAGAAATGCAAAGTGCTCCACTTAGGAAGGAACAATCAGTTCCATACATACAAGATGGGAAGCGACTGTCTAGGAAGGAGCATGGCGGAAAGGGATCTAGGGGTCATAGTGGACCACAAGTTGAATATGAGTCAACAGTGTGATGCTGTTGCAAAAAAAGCAAATATGATTCTAGGTTGTATCAACAGGTGTGTTGTAAGCAAAACTCGTGAAGTCATTCTGCCGCTCTACTCTGCACTAGTTAGGCCTCAGCTGGAGTACTGTGTCCAGTTCTGGGCGCCACATTTCAAGAAAGATGTGGAGAAATTGGAAAGGGTACAGAGAAGAGCGACAAGAATGATTAAAGGTTTAGAGAACATGACCTATGAAGCCAGGCTTCATGAACTGGGCTTGTTTAGTTTGGAAAAAAGAAGATTAAGGGGGGACATGATAGCGGTTTTCAAATATCTAAAAGGGTGTCACAAGGAGGAAGGAGAAAATTTGTTCCTCTTGGTTTCTGAGGACAGGACAAGGAGTAATGGGCTTAAAGTGCAGCAGGGGAGGTTTAAATTGGACATTAGGAAAAAATTCCTAACTGTCAGGGTGGTCAAATATTGGAATAAATTGCCAAGGGAGGTGGTGGAATCTCCCTCTCTGGAGATATTTAAGAACAGGTTAGATAGACATCTGTCAGGGATGGTGTAGACGGAGCTTGGTCCTGCCTTGAGGGCGGGGGGCTGGACTCGATGACCTCTCGAGGTCCCTTCCAGTCCTATCATTCTATGATTCTATGATCTGCAGACATGTGAACAAGTTGTTTTGTGCCCCCCGCGCTGTGTAGCCAGAGAAAGAGAGTTCGCCACACCTCACACCCTGATGCCTGAACCCTCTTATAGTTAAACAAAGTTTGTGAACTCAACAGAAGTGCCCTCCCCAGGGCTGTCGATGGCCTGGGAGATGTCCTGGGATGGTGGGACTGGCTCCACCATCATGACCAGCTCCTGGTTCTCAGGCATCGTCAGCTGGCTGGTCTCCTCATTCTCCTCCCCCTCTACCACCCTGCTTTCCTCCTGGATGACACCAGGCATGTCTTATCCAGACTTGATCACCACACTGGGGGAGCTGGTCACCATCCCCACCCCCACCAGAGTGGCCTCCAGCTGCTCATAGTAGTGACAGGTGTGAGGTGCCGCCCCAGGGCGTCCACTCTCCTCCTTCACCTTGTGATATGACTGCCTGAGCGCCTTGATTTTTAACGTGCACTGCTGGGTGTCCCTGGAATAGCCTTTTGCCGCTAGGCAGCTTGCAATCCCACTGTAGATCTCGGCATTCCTCTTACTGGTTCAGAGCTCATTGAGGATGGACTCATCTCCCCACACCTTGATGAGGTCCAAGATCTCCTGACCTGCGTACTCCAGGCTGGAGCTCTTCGCCCCTGGGAAGCGGAGGCCGTGGGAGCAGAAGTACTCGCCATTGTCACAGAGTCCGATGGATTGCTGGAGGAACTCATGTCCATGTCTCCCATGGTGTGTTGCTCACTCACAAAGGGCTCACAAAGCTGGACACATGGGACAGGACATTCTACTGTTCCCAGGGCTTTTTGAGCTCAACAGGAAAGCAGTAGAGGCAGAAGTTGTGGCCAGAGTAGTCAGAGCGGGGAGCTGTGGGAGGCCTCCCAGAGGCCAATAGCATTGAATTTCTGGCAATGCTGCATCTACACTAGTGTCACTTCGACCATGCAAGGTCGGGAATGGCATTACTCCTGGTGAAAAGCAGGAGTACAGGAATAGACTTCAGCGGTCCCTAAGGATGGTGCTACAGGCTTGGTAGAGTGGATACATCACTTAGAAAATCGACCGTAGGTGGCTAAATTTGGTGTAAAGTCCTAGTGTAGACCAGGCCACAAGAATTACAGAGTTCTGTGTTCCTAAAGCTCATGCTTCAGAGTTTCAGCAAGCCGCCTACAGGAGTCAGGAACTGATTCCCACATCTCCATCTCCACCCCCACATATTCTAGGGAGTATTTAAAATAAAACTCTTTCCTCTGAAGTATCAAGGATTGCCACATCTGGAGCTGGGACATTGGATGGGGTTAATCAGGGCTCTGAGGATATGTCTACAATGCATGCTTATTTTGAAATAACAGAATGCACGTCTACACAGCAAGCCCGTTATTTCAAAATAATTTCAAAATATCAGGCTTCTTACTCTGACTCCTGTAACCCTCATTTCACAAGGAGTAAGAAAAGCCGAAGGAAGAGTGTTCTTCTTTTGACTTCCTGCTGTGTAGACAGCGCCAAAAGTTGAGTTAAGCTTTTACGCAATTTCAGCTACATTAATTGTGTAGCTGAAGTCGAATCTTAATTCAACTTTAGCCTGCAGTATAGATGTACCCTGAGGTGGTACCAAGCATTACATAAGAACATAAGAACAGCCATACTGGGTCAGACCAATGGTCCATCCAGTCCAGTATCCTGTCTGCTGACAGTGGCCAATACCAGATGCCCCAGAGGGAGGGAACACAACATGATCCCTCCCCTGTCACCCACCTCCAGAGAAACAGAGGCTAGGGACACCATTCCTACCCATCCTGGCTAATAGATTCATGGAGGTTAGGTCCATCAATGGCTATCTAGCTGTTTTTTCAACCCTGTTAAAGTCCTAGCCTTCACCACATCCTCTGGCAAGGAGTTCCGCAGGTTGACTGTGCACTGAGTGAAGAAAAACTTCCTTTTGTTTGTTTTAAACCTGCTGCCTATTAAATTCATTTGGTGACCCCCTAGTTCTTATATTGTGGGAATAAGTAAATAACTTTTCCTTATTCACTTTTTCCACACCAGTCATGATTTTACAGACTTCTATCATATCCCCCCTTAGTCTCCTCTTTTCCAATCTGAAAAATCCAAGTTTTTTGTTATCTCTCTTTATATGGGACCCGTTCCAAACCCCTAATCATTTTTGTTGACCTTTTCTGAACCTTTTCCAATGCCAATAGATCTTTTTTGAGATGAGGCGATCACATCTGTACGCAGTATTCAAGATGTGGGCGTACCATGGTTCTATACAGAGGCAGTCAGATATTTTCTGTCTTATTCTCTATCCCTTTTTAAATTATTCCTAACATTCTATTTGCTTTTTTGACTGCCGCTGCACACTGAGTGGATGTTTTCAGAGAACTATCCACAATGACTCCAAGATCATTCTCTCTCTCTCTCAGGTGTTTGGCTGGGTGGTTCTTGCTCACATGTTCAAGGTATAACTGATTGCCATATGTGGCATTGAGAAGAAATTTCCACCAAGTCAAAGTTTAGCAGTGAACTTGGGGGGTTTTCATCTTCCTCAGCAATGTGGAGTGCAGGTTGTAGCAAAAATGTATATTTTAGTATTGGTTATAAGACTAGGTATGCTATATAATGATTTGATGTATAATAACTTGCTTATAAGTTCTGTCTGCTTCTATTTCTCTCTCTGTGTCTCTCATGTTTAGACAATGTTTACTATAAGGCCTTGCTTCCTGTTAACATTACAAATTAAGTTGTACCCCTTATCTGCATCACAAACTAAGTTGTGTCTTCTAGTAACTATTGATCTTGTCTGAAACTGCACCACTGTATGGTGTGAGTGGAGGGTGTGTAAGTGTGGCAGCCATCACAGATGCCCAGGTGATCAAGAAGAAGTGGAAACTTTGAAGATAACTGAGGAAACAGCCATTGTGTCTGAGGCTGAATTGAATTAGCAGCATTGACAACCTTGGAGACAGGCAGAGACCCCCAAGAGTGAGAGACAAGGATGGGAAGCCTGACAATCACCATCACAGGATAACTCTGGAGAACACAGATTAACACCTCCTAAGGACTGACACTGCAAAACCCACAGACTCCAATGGGAACTGACACGGATAAGAAGGGAAGCTCTTGCCATGGAACTCTGGGTTCAGTCCTGCAAGCCAAGCCTCAGAGGAACCCTGCCGCCTCACTCAGTCCATCCTGGCCTGGCCAGGAAGATTGACTTGAGCTACGATGGACTGGTAACTATGCACCATCTGCAGGGTGTCTGTGTGTGAAGGCATAGGTTCTTTTCATTCTGTATTTTCAATAAACACGGCGTATTGCCTTTTCCCCTAGAAAAGATCCCGTGTGCTTCTTATAAGCATAACAAGGTCACTTGCCAAGATTATCTGGGTATATCTCATTTAACAATTTTCCTGCCATTGCAGGAATCTTGACATGCCCGCTGACAGAGGAAGATAAAAGGGGCAGTTGCCCTGGGGCCTGGAGCTCCTGGCCACTGCTATTGCAGCAGTGGTGGTGGTTGCAATCCCGAGTCCTTTAAATCAGTGCTGGAGTGCTGCATGGCATGTTCTGGGCACGGTGGGCCTCACCTCTTCTGCCTGAGGTCCTGCCCCATCCAGGAGCGTGGAGCCAGGCCACCCTCTCACCTTGTCCAGGGGCCTGGCAAGTCTGTTGGCCCCCCTGAGCCTCAAGCACTAGCATACTTCAGTCAGAACTTCCTATTCTTGGCCTGTGGCACATAATGGTCTAGTCTCTGAGGGTATGTCTACACTACAAAGTTAATTCGAACTAACAAACGTTAGTTCGAATTAACTTTAATAGGCGCTACACATGGAAACCGCTAGTTGGAACTTAATTGGAACTAGCGGAGCGCTTAATTCGAACTAGGTAAACCTCATTGTACGAGGACTAACGCCTAGTTCGAATTAACTAGTTCGAATTAAGGGCTGCATAGCCACTTAATTCGAACTAGTGGGAGGCTAGCCCTCCCCAGCTTGCCCTGGTGGCCACTCTGGGCGCCACCAGGGAAACTCTTCTACCCCCCTCCCGGCCCCAGAGCCCTTAAAGGGGCACGGGCTGGCTACGGTGCCCATGCCAGGTGCAAGCCTGCCAGCACCCAGCCAGCAGACCCTGCACCTGGCACGGATCGAGCCAGCCACCCGCTGCCACCCAGCCCTCCGCCTCTTCCCGGGATCCCCCGCCCACCCGGTCTAGTGCAGACATCATGGACCTCATCGAGGTTTGGGGGAAAGCCTCCAACGTCCACGACCTCCGCACTAGGCACAGGAAAGTGGCCATCTAGGGCAGGAGAGCTTCCAGCCTGGCCACCCAGGAGCAGGTTTGCATGAAAATCAAGTTGGTCCAGTGAGACCCCGACCCTGAGCCCTGAACTTAGAACATAAAAACATAAGAATAGCCGTACTGGGTCAGACCAAAGGTCCATCTAGCCCAGTAGCCTGTCTGCCGACAGTAGCCAACCCTAGGGACCCTGGAGGGGATGAACCGAAACAATGACCAAGCCATTTCTCTCATGCCATCCATCTCCAGCCTTCCACAAACAGAGGCCAGGGACACCATGTCTACCCCCTGACTAATACCACTCCATGGATCCAACCTCCATGAATTTATCTAACTTCTCTTTAAACTCTGTTCTAGTTCTAGCCTTCACAGCCTCCTGCAGCAAGGAGTTCCGCAGGTTGACTATTTGCTTTGTGAAGAAGAACTTTCTTTTATTAGTTTGAAGCCTGCTACCCATTCATTTCATTTGCTGTCCTCTAGTCCTTCTATTATGGGAACTAATGAAGAACTTTTCTGTATGCACCCTCTCCACACCACTCATGCTTTTATAGACCTCTATCATATCCCCCCTCAGTCTCCTCTTTTCTAAGCTGAAAAGTCCCAGTCTCTTTAGCCTCTCTTCATATGGGACCTGTTCCAAACCCCTGATCATTTTAGTTGCCCTCCCCTCTCCCACCCCCTCTCCCACCTCCTTTTCCCAGTCTCCCCGAGTTTTGTTCAATAAAGAGAGTTTCTATTTTTGAACACACGTGTCCTTTATTTTGTACATCAGGAAGGGGGGCTAGGGAGGGGTAAGTGGAAGGAGGTGAGGGAGGAATGGGGTACGAGCCCCCGATGGGGAGGACTGGGGTGGCTCTGTGGGCTTCTGGGGGTGGAAGCTCTCCTGCAGCCCCCCGATGGCAGCCTGCGGCAAGTGCAGCCGGGCTGATGGCCGAGTGCTGTGATATGCCAAGTGTGGGCATTCAGGGCACTCCAAGCCAGGACTGCTTTGCTGTCCCTCATCGAGTTAGACAAGTGAGCGGGGAACCCCTGAGAACTGTCTGTCCGGGTTGGGGGTCGGGTCCCTTTAAGCACAGCCCTCGGCTAGCCTGAGACAGCATCTCCACGCTCTAAGTCCTCCTCTGATGCCCTGCCGGCACTGCTTCCGGCCAGCCTTAACCTCGGTTCTGGGTCCACTCAATGTGGACATGCTAGTTCGAATTAGCAAAACGCTAATTCCAACTAGTTTTTAGGTCTAGATGCGTTAGTTCAAATTAGCTTAGTTCGAATTAACTAATTCGCATTAAATTAGTTTGAATTAGTGCTGTAGTGTAGACATACCCTGAGGGCTGTAATACTTTGGTCTAATTTTGGTTGTTGGGTTAATGTGCAGTGCTGATGATGGCCTGTGATATACACAAGGTCACAATAGATGATTTGTTGGTCCCTTCTAACCCTAAGCTCTATGAGTTCTCAAGTATGACAAAAAAAGGGTAGAAAAATGCAAGGAGAAAATTGAAAAGGGCCATAGGGAAAAGATTCATAATTTTTAATTACAGGTTGTAAGTAGTTAAAATACTGATCTCTTAATTTCTCTTGCTGAATTGAAAAGTATTATTCACTAATCATTTTTAACAAAAGGACAGGGAAGAGACAAGTCAACTCTTCACTCTGTGTACCCAGCTAGAGGACTGTCATACATAGAACTAGCATAAAAAGCATACAACTAGCATTAGTGAACAGGAGTTCAATTTTTGCTTATTAAAAAGTAAACCATAATAATCTAGAGCCTTGCAAATCATCACATTTACTTAGTCAATTAGCTTTACACCTGAAAAATCAGGCTCTAGGTGTCTCTCAAGCTGAATGCAGAAGAACAGAGACCTTTTGAATTACTAACTTTTTTAAAAGTAGGACCTAAGCTTTCTCTTAATTTTGCCTCATAACATCCCTGTCAAGTGCATCAATAAGAGGTAATCTCATTTTATAAATGGGAAAACTAATTGACATTTGTAAAGTGCTTATAGATCCACAGATGGAAAGTAAGAAATTAAAAACAAAACACACTATGATAACTTACTGTAAAACAGGTTTCAAAATGTTCAGCTGGGATAAAGTCATTATTGTAGACTTAGTGCATTCTACTAAGAATCACAAGAAAATATCAGCAGTCCTATTACCACAGATACAATTTTAAACTTTAAAAATGAAGATGCATGAAAATATCTAGCTTGTGAGTGAATTTCCCTGTCAAAGAATAACACATGAAACTGATGTGATCACAGCCTAAGAACCCTTAGAGTAACTCTATGTTCTATAAAAAGTGTCCTGGGCAAAATGCCCAAAATGAAATCCACACTGTTCATCTGCCATCCTGTGCAGTATCTAGGCCAAAGCATTTTTTCTATCTTGCTATGCTCCAGAACTATTTTTAAAGCCAAAAGCTATAAACATTTTTTGTGAAAGAACAAACCCACAAATTACTCAATGTGATCTATGCAGATTGGACTGTGTGGCTTTAGAATACCATTTTACATTGTGCGTATTGCCTAGGACAAGGATAGACAAGGTCACAAAATTCATAGCACGAACAGTAAAGCAGCACTTTTGTTACAATTGTACTGAGGTCTTTATTGTAATATTGGCATTGCAAGTTTAACTATCCCATAAATTAGCAAAAAAAATGTTTTATGATAGTCAATTCAAACACATCCTTTCAGTTTACACAGACTAAAAAAAGGTTTTTATAGTTTGTGCCAACACTGAATTTTGTGATTTTCAAGCTATTTCAGAAGATACTTTGTTACAAAATAATTAGACATAATTCCAAATAACACAAACCAATGTAAGAAAAACATGGATTCTTCTCTTCTCTCTTGATGGAGCAGTTCCAGTGAGACTTCATATGGACAGCAGAATATAGTAAAGAATTATGTAAGAGAAAAAACTTTTTTCACATTACTATAGACAGCTGTCAGATCTGAAAGATTTTCTGTCAGTTTACCCTAGGGTTGAAAGCAACCTATTATTCTTCCATAACTACTTTTAAGGTCTTGAAAATAGTCTGGGTGGGAGACACAGTATTTGCATATTCAGTATTTGGCCAAGCATATTTACGTAGTAATGGAAACCAAAGGACCCTGTGGATTAAAGAACTGATTCCACAGATGGAATTTTATTAGCTGAGTCTGGGCCATATAATAAGCAACCCATCCAAAATAAAAAAATGGAGGAAACCTTCAGACAGAACACATGTACAGGGTTGCAACCCCATCCATTTTAGGACATGCAAATCTGGCTTTAATATAGTGCAGTCTTCTGGTTTATAAATGCATATTTTGGTTTTTCACATTCTAGTTACATGAAACTATAAAACAAAATATAAGCAATAGTAGCAACAGGATAATGTTCTATAGATAATGAATCAAATAGCTTGGCAGAAGTTCTACAGACTTAATTTTCTACAAATGTCACAGATTTAAAAACACTCCTAAACCTAGTGCCAAATTCAGTGGTTGTGTAGCAGGTGCAACTCCATTTAAATGTAACTGGAAGGGAGCTCATGGCAGACTTATCAGATATGTGACAGCTCAGGTGCCCCCTAGCCCAACAGCCATGAATCAAACCAAGAGATTCCCCAAAAAATCAGGTGATTTATGACTAGTCTAATTGTAAATTACCAATGCTTTCAATGTGTGAAAACATGCTAGGGCATTACTTGCAGACATGGTTAGCATCTGCAGTGCCCAGCATCTTGAGCCGGGGGGGGGGGGGGGGGGGACGATGACGACCACAGGCTCTTAAAACTTTTAATAAAATATTACATTTTACTGTGGTATGAGGCCTTTAGCCTAGGGTACATCTACACAACTGTGTTATTTTGGAATAACTGACATTATTCCAAAATAACATAGTCCATGTCTACACTGCAAGCAGTTATTTCAACATAATGTTGAAATAATGGTGAACTGGAGGACTTCTTACTCTGACTCCTGTAACCCTTATTTCATGAGGAGTAAGGGAAGTTGGAGGAAGAGTGCACTAACTCAGACTTCCTGCTGTGTAGACAGCGCCAAAAGCCGAAATAAGCTATTTCAACTTCAGCTACGCAATTGACGTAGCTCAAGTTGTGCAGCTTATTTCGGCTTTAGCCCTGCTGTGTAGACGTACCCTAACTAAGAAAAGGATTAGCTCTGTTTAGCCAAATCACTTTCAAATTATCCACCTCACTCTTATATAGCACATTTCATTAATGTACCTTAAAGCACTTTACAAAGGAGCTCAGTATCATTATCCCTATTTTACAGACACAGAGGTGAAGTGGCTTGCTCAGCTGACCCTGGGCTCCACAGCTGCCCCTTTGAAATACGCATGTGGCTGTCTTGGCATTTCAAAGGGGCAAGCCGGGGATCAGCTGTGTGGCGGCTACAACTTTAAAACGCCACCTCCATGTTTCAAAGGGGCAGCCATGGAGCCCGGGGTCAGCTGGGGACTCCCCAGATGATCTTGGGTTCCGTTGAAATGCCGCACGGAACCAGAGTCAGCAGAGGAGTCCCCCGCTGACCACGGGCTCCATAGCTTTGAAATGCACAAGATACCCCGCTGGGGACTCTTGTACATTTCAAAGCAGACACCCGCATGCAGCCCAGAGTCAGTGGGACTTCCTGCTGGCCCCGGGCTGTACGCAGAGTTCCGCATTCCAAATGTGCATTTCAAAGAAGGAATGCAAAAGTGCCTATTGACTAGTCGAGTAGTCGATGGAAATTCCATCAACTACTAGTCAATTAACTGCATTTTAACATCCCTACTCTGAATGTGAGCAAAGGAAGATTATGCTTTTCTGCATGATTATTTATATGGGTGGATGTAATATGATAGGGTATGTCTACACTACCACCCCAGTTTGAACTAGGGTGGTTAATGTAGGCAACCGGAGTTGCAAATGAAGCCCAGGATTTGAATTTCCCGGGCTTCATTTGCATCTTGCCACGCGCCGCCATTTTTAAATGTCCGCTAGTTCGGACTCTGTGCCCGCGGATACACGCAGCACGAACTAGATAGTTCGGATTAGGCTTCCTATTCCAAACTACCGTTACTCCTTGTTCCTTTGGTATATATGGTTGTGACTATTTTCTTCCACTATTTGATCTGAGGAAGTGGGTCTGGCCCACGAAAGCTCATCATCTAATAAACCATCTTGTTAGTCTTTAAAGTGCTGCATTGTCCTGCATTTTGCTTCAGCTACCCCAGACTAACACGGCTACATTTCTATTACTATAATACAATCAAAGTAGTCCTGGAAAGGGCAATGTATCAGAAATGAACAGCCAACATTTAAAAGACTTTTTTTTAAAAAGAACTATATTCTTAGGAACTGTAATGGGGCACTATCTGAAAACTTCTGAAAGCCCCTCCCCCAGCCTTGTGGGAGGGACGACTGGACCCATGTCCAACTAATCACAGGGGACAAATAATGACTAAAAGGTCAGGGGGTGCGGGTCACAGGTTTAAAAGGAGAAAACCGGATGGGGACACCGAGCAGAGAACCCCGGACAGCGCCCACTGCTCCTCAAAGCTGTCGATGGAGCCAGTGGAGGCCGCCCAGAGGAACTCTGCCCGGATGTGTGACACAAGGGAGGAACGGAAGTAGGCCCCACAGTCGCAGGGAACCCGCTCGTCCAGCATCCTCTCCCTGGTATTATATATAGCCGCTTTCGCCAGGGCCAGCAGGAGGTTGACGAGGAGGTCTCACGACTTTGTGGGGCTATGGATTGGGTGTGTGTAAATAAAAAGGTGAGGGGAAAAGTGCAGACAGAACCTCAATAAGAGGTTCTGGAGGAGCTGGAATAGGGGCTGCAACCTGGCACATTCCAGATATGCGTGCGCCAGGTTTTCCCTCACACCGCAAAAGGGGCAGGTGTCTGGGATTGGGGTGAACCGCGCCAGGTACACGCCCGTGCTCATGGGTCCATGAAGGAGCCGCCAATTGATGTCCCCAATGGGCCTTGGGATTAAGGTGGAATATACAGTGGCCCATCGGGGTTCCCCACCCTCAATTGGTCTTAGATAGTCCCGCCACTTGGTGTCAGGGCAGGACACGAGGGTGAGGAAATGTAATGTGTGGAGCACAAGCGTGTACAGATGTTCTCTTGGCGCAGTTTGAAAGTGTCAGTCCCCGTAATACACGAGGTTCGAAGGGATGCCGGAAAGGATGAGACCACAACTGGGGGTTTCAAAAAGAACAAACTGATTTTATTTTGATGGCGCCAGACAATCATCAGAATAAAAATTAAACAGATTGCCAGACAACACAAAACAATTCCCTGAGGCTTTTCTAAATCACAATAATTCCCAATAACTGCCCAGGGGTTAGGAACAGTTGAATTAACACTGGTATTATCCATAGGGCTGACTATTTACACAACTTTATACAAGGAAACAGTAAAAAACCTAAACCACAACTATTTATAAACTAACTTAGTAACTTTTTAGCCACTGTCACTTGGCAAGCAATAAGGACAACTAAAAAATCAATTAGGATAGGGATGATGGCGGGGAGGGGGGGGGGATACCAGTTCTGGAGACAGCAGGAACACAAGTACCGGTCACACGCTCATAAACTGTCTCCACTCGGGTCGACCAACTCGGAGTACGCTCAGTAAGACTCAAGAGCGGGGGGTGCAAGGCGTCTGGGTGATCAGGCCAGGCGTTCACTCAATGCGAATCCCCAGTGAGAGAGGGGCTGCCTGCCTGTTTTATTGCCTGTGAACTTATCACCCCATAGGTTGGTTTTTGCTGCAGTGGGTGGAGTAGCAGGCCTGAGCACCAGTCAGCCCACTGGCTGATCTGTTACTGCAATGGGTGGAGTGAGCAGGGGAAGATTATTAATTTACATGCCCTTATATGGAAAACACTCCACCTCACAGACAGAGCCCCCTATACCAGCCTCAGAGGTATTACAGGCTATGGCTCCCTGCGACGGGCAGCCATTCCTGATGTTCTGTCTCGGACATGCCCCCGTGGCTGTCCGGAGCAAGCGGTAAGGGGGTTGCCTAAGGTGAGAGCGCACGTAAGGGTAATCAGCAAGAAGCCAATTGGGTAAATTGAGGTTCTGGTGAGCTGCTGTCTTCAGAAAGGGGAGAAAGGGAAAAGTAAGCAACAGTAACAGGGAAAGCGGAAACAACTCTGTGGATACGAGCTTTTGCATCAGCAGTGCTCACTAAAAAGGCTAGTAACACAAGAGCACATACAATCAACCACTGCTTAATGGTGGATGCCCAAGTACTCAGTCCTCAAGAGGAAAGTTTTGTTTGCCACGAGTCCCATTCTTCCCGCTGTTCGCGAATCCGAACTGCAAGTGAGGTCAGCTGTTGGGTGATGGCTGAAACATTGTTCCACCCGGGCTTGAAACGCAAACAGTATTGGTCCTTAAACCTGGGGTCAAGGTCCTCGAGTGCCATACAAAAGTCCTTCTGCAATATAACCTGTATCATTAGACGATTCTTTTCGGCATAATGAGCTAGTACAGTGAGAGCCAAATCGACTTGTCGAAACCCTTCAGCGGTCAAATTAATGAGGGCTTCGAGATTGCGGGACATTTGGTAACATATTCCCAAACGAAAGATTCAGTGGCAGACTTAAATTTTTTCCATCTTGATGGTTCTCGTCGGCTCCGGAAGTCAAACAGCCGGTGGGGGGCTCGAATGGGTTGGTACCTGAAAAACAAAAAGGGGACAAACAACGCCCTCAAGGCGGGCTAATTAAGATCGAAGAGAAAGCCAATTGTGATGGACTAACGTAGGTTGCTTCAACGCTATTTAATCCCTGTACAAAGACTATCTTTCCAGTGGGGGTGTGGGGCATATCGGGGGGGATGATGGATACCTGTGCCCCCATGTCTAACAAAAAGGGGATAATTGTCTCGTTTTCGGTAGTCAGGTTTTGATAGGGTCGAGGGTCATTTAAATCGGGCCGAGTGACCACTAGGCACTCGGCCTCTCCCCGTTTTTTGGCTGCGGGGGAATAGGGCGATCTTCCCACCCCAATTTCACAGCCAAGTCTTTCTGTTGATCACTATTCATTTTCCTAATAGCTTCCTTGGTGAGTCCCTTACCCAATAAAAATCCAAAAATCTTACGCTCGATGAACGAACGCTCGGGGTATTTGGGTTTGGGCGCCATTTTGGACCCTTTCACCAGAGTAGAGGGGGTTGCAAGTAGGGCGGCCTTTAGTGTTGCCCACTTCACCCTCTCTACAGCGTCGTATAGTCGGCCAATAGGTTGTCCTGTGTATCCCCTTAGCCACAGAAGAGCCCCTGTGTCTAGATTAGGGCTGTTGTCCACGGCTAGGGTAACAGCCGCATCTTCTATGGGAATCTGAGTGGGATCATCAACAAAACGAAATGGGTTTTGTGCTACCGTCTGAACGTTAGTTAAGTTGAGGGGGTGTGCGGTGGGATCCCAGAGCAGAATAGAACTCCCAGCGATTGCGTACATAAGGGTAGTGGAGTTATTCACACAATCAGGTGGCATCTGTACTGCGCGAAATCCCCCTTGTATTTGGAGGTGCGCGGCAGCTGCGGCCGTTACAGGCCAATGATTATTCGCTGCCAATACTCCCCCCATAAGGCCCCGCGACCAACTCCCGGTACGGGTTAATGTTAAGGCTTCCTCCCAGTCAACCCAGTCACTCCCCTGTTCCAAGGCTAATCTCCCTACCCAGATTATAGGAGGCTCATCTGGACGTCGGGCAGTATCTGTGATGAACTCCTTCATTTCCGCCTTGGTTCGGGGGCGGGTCTCAGTTACCTGAGAGGTATTCCCCTGACCATCCATTTTTAATCGGGTTACAGTCACAGGGAGGGCCTCCGGTACAATCAGGTCGGGAGCTGTGGGTATGGTTGAACTCAGGGTAGTCAAGCCAGGGTAAATGTTTGGTGGGTCATGAGAGCCTTGGTATGGGGGAGGAAGTTGTGTCTCTAAAGGAGGCGTCTTTGGCGCCTGAGGGGAAAACTCCAGTTCTCCCTCTGACTGTGAGTGCGCCACCCCACGTGCACAATTTGTAACGGCCCCATGGTAGACGGTAACTTTATCAAGGGCTGCTGCTAGGGTATTGCAGATGGCAGCCAGAACATCCTCTGATTTATAAGAATCGGGGCGTAGTTTTTTAACCTTTTTTATCCCATCAAACCTTTGGACCAATCCTATTAACAGGTGGTGTGCAGGTGATCCATGTGGGGCTCTTGGCTCGGGGGCCAAGATGGAGGGGGCTACCCCACAGAGTTTAATTACCCTGTTCACCTCTTTCCAGAGGCTAAGAGGGTTTGAATTAGGGGCTGTCTCACCCACTTGAGTGAGACACGGTTGAAGGCTATTATCAGCCGGGGTGGCCCTGAAGGTGGGATGGCAAGTTAGCAAGCAGCCCACATCGCTCAACCCCAAAGGAATGGTGTAGGTCCTACAATCATGGCCGTGTCCTATGACACAGACCCAGTCAAAAGTGTTAGGGGCCCCTTCGCGCTGTCGAGTACAGAGGAGGTGGTATTGCAAATGATTAAACTGATCCTCCTCAGAACCTGGGGTCTCAGTTTTAGCCCAGGGGCAACTATCAGAGTTGTCATGGTCTCTGGGGTTCCGGCATCCTGTTCGTGACGCCATGTCAGTCCCCGTAATACACGAGGTTCGAAGGGATGCCGGAAAGGATGAGACCACAACTGGGGGTTTCAAAAAGAACAAACTGATTTTATTTTGATGGCGCCAGACAATCATCAGAATAAAAATTAAACAGATTGCCAGACAACACAAAACAATTCCCTGAGGCTTTTCTAAATCACAATAATTCCCAATAACTGCCCAGGGGTTAGGAACAGTTGAATTAACACTGGTATTATCCATAGGGCTGACTATTTACACAACTTTATACAAGGAAACAGTAAAAAACCTAAACCACAACTATTTATAAACTAACTTAGTAACTTTTTAGCCACTGTCACTTGGCAAGCAATAAGGACAACTAAAAAATCAATTAGGATAGGGATGATGGCGGGGAGGGGGGGGGGATACCAGTTCTGGAGACAGCAGGAACACAAGTACCGGTCACACGCTCATAAACTGTCTCCACTCGGGTCGACCAACTCGGAGTATGCTCAGTAAGACTCAAGAGCGGGGGGTGCAAGGCGTCTGGGTGATCAGGCCAGGCGTTCACTCAATGCGAATCCCCAGTGAGAGAGGGGCTGCCTGCCTGTTTTATTGCCTGTGAACTTATCACCCCATAGGTTGGTTTTTGCTGCAGTGGGTGGAGTAGCAGGCCTGAGCACCAGTCAGCCCACTGGCTGATCTGTTACTGCAATGGGTGGAGTGAGCAGGGGAAGATTATTAATTTACATGCCCTTATATGGAAAACACTCCACCTCACAGACAGAGCCCCCTATACCAGCCTCAGAGGTATTACAGGCTATGGCTCCCTGCGACGGGCAGCCATTCCTGATGTTCTGTCTCGGACAGAAAGCAGACCGGCTGCATATCTTGCAGCAATCTGGGGGTATGTCTACACTACAGCACTAATTCGAACTAACTTATTTCGAATTAGTTAATTTGAAATAAGATAATTCGAAATAATGCATCTAGACCCAAAAACTAATTCGAATTAGTGTTTTGCTAATTTGAAATAGCACGTCCACACTGATTGGACGCTGGGTTGCATTTAAGGGCAGCTGAAACCAGTTCCAGCAGGGCATCAGGTCAGTAGTTGCTTTGCGTGGCTGCTGTCTGAGGTTATCTGAGGCTCGTGCTTAAAGGGACCCCCCTGGACAGATGGTTCTCAGCTTTTTCGCTTGCTTGCCTACCTCGCCGAGGGACAGCAAAGCATTTTCCTCTCCGCCTGTCTGTGTCGGTGGTTCCCATTGGGGACGCCGCCGCAGTTGGCACCATGGAGCCAGAGCTCACCCTGGGCATGCTGCTCCAGTTTTTGGACTTGCTGCTGCAAGCCTGCCAGCAATGGCTGGAGGCTGCCTGGCACCATCTGGTGCATGTCAGCCCCCTGCCTCTCCCCCTGGCCTCCCTGGGGGCCGTGGAGGAGCCACAGCAGCGCCCGGACGCCAGCGTGCCCCGCCGCATCTGGCGTCTGGACACCAGCAGCGACTGGTGGGACTGCATCGTCCTGGAGCGCCGGGGAGACCAAAAGTGGACCCAGAACTTCAGGATGAAGAAGGACACCTTCCTGGAGCTCTGCGAGTGGCTCGCCCCTGCTCTGCGGCGACGGGACACTCGCATGAGGCCCGCCATCCCCCTCCAGAAGCGGGTGGCCATCGCCCTCTGGAAGCTCTCCACGCCGGACAGCTACCGATCTGTCGGGAATCAGTTCGGCGTGGGGAAATCCACCGTTGGAGCAGTGCTCATGCAGGTACGGCACTCACCGGCCACTGGGCCGGGGGGGGAGGGGTCTTCAAGGAGGGAATGGGCCACCCCAGGGAAAATGGGGGGGGGGAAGGAGGCGAAAGTGCCCTGCACGGGAGGGTTTGGTCTGTCCCGGCTGGGAGGGTTCGGTCTGTCCTGTGGCGGCCAGGATCACAGCAGGGCTTGCTTCTGGGAGTGGGGCGCGGGGCAGTGCCAGGGAACGAACACTCCCAGCCACCTGGGCTCCCCAGTGATTCGCGGTTTGCTGTGTCTCTCTGCAGGTGGTCAAGGCCATCAACCGGGTGCTGCTCCGCAGAGTGCTCCACCTCGCTGACCCAGACGCGGTCATCCAGGGGTTCGGCACCCTAGGCTTCCCCACTGCGGGGGGGGCCATCGACGGGACGCACATCCCCATCCTTGCCCCGGAACACCAGGCCTCTCAGTACATCAACCACAAGGGGTACTTCTCCGTCCTCCTGCAGGCCGTGTCTGACCACCGGGGCCAGTTCACGGATATCAGTGTGGGCTGGTCCGGCAAGGCACACGACGCCAGGGTGTTCCGGAACTCCTCCATGTGCCAGAGGCTGCACGCCGGGACTTTCTTCCCTGACTGCCACATCAGGGTCGGGGACGTGGACATGCCCATCTGCCTGGTGGGGGATGCGGCCTACCCCCTAGAGCCCTGGCTGATGAAGCCATACACAGGGCACCTCAACCCCTCCTGGCAGGCCTTCAATGCCAGGCTCACCAGGGCCCACATTGTGGTCGAGGGGGCCTTCGGACGCCTGAAAGCCTGATTTAGATGTCCACCCAGTCCCCCCTGTCGTAGTCCAGGACCTTGGTGGCTTCTGCCAGGATCAGCCTCCGGTGCACCAAAGGAGATTCCGCCACAAGGCTGGATTGTGGAGCAGGGGCTCTGCAAGGAGGTCTGCTCCCTTGGTGGCCACAAAGGACCTGGTTGCTGAGAACAGCTTCCAGGTCCGGAGGAGTTCCTGGTAGAATTCCAGCAGCTCTGAGAGGTCTCGCGGAAGACCCCTCGGGTGGATAAAAAAGAGCTGCCGGTTGTATTGGAGCGCTCGGAGGCAGCGAAGGAAGGTGCGTGCCAAAAGGCACCACGCCAGACTACCTGCACTAAAGAGGAGTCTCTGCAGGGCCTGGAGGCGGAAGGTCAGGACCTGGCTGCGCACGCAGAGCAGACCCTGGCCCCCCTCCTCCAGGAGAATAGACAGAACCCCTGCAGAGACCCAGTGCAGTCCTGGCCAAAAGAACTCAGGGGCCATCCACTGGAGCTTGGCCAGGACCTCCAGGGCCGGGCTCAGAGTGTTGAGCCAGTGCCAGAGCATGGACAGGACCAGCTGATTGAGCACCAGTGCCCTTTCGCGAAGGGAGAGACACTGGCATAGTCCTGTCCGTCTCCGCAGCCGCTCACCCACCCTAGCTTCCTAACCTTGCCAGATGTCTGGCAGAGACCGATGTGTGGCAGATAAATAAATGCCCAGATAGAGCGGCGGACCCGCGCGCCACCTGATGGCCTGAAGCGCGGGTGGGAGGGAGCCTGCCCGCCACCTGTTCCCGAACACCAGGCCAGAGCTCTTGACCCAGTTGACCTGGGCGGAGGAGGCCGCCGAGTAGATGGCTTGGCAAGCCTCCACCCGCGCCAGATCTCCCACATGCTGGACCATGAGGCGCACGTCATTGGCGTACACCGACAGAACCAGCCTCAGCTCCGGCTCTCGAAGCACCAACCCCAACAACCTCCTATGGAGGAGACAGAGGAAGGTCATGATCGCCAGAGCATACAGTTGGCCCGACAACAGACACCCCTGACGTACTCCCCGCCCGAAGCTGACTGGCTTGGTCAGGGTCCAGTTGAGCCTCACCAAACACTTGACGAGAGCGTACAGCACCCGGAGAAAACCCACAAAATGGGGCCTGAAGCCAAAGGCCTGCAGAGTGCCCAGGAGATACCCGTGGTCCACCCTGTCGAACGCCTTCTCCTGGTTCCACATGTATCCACGAGGAACTGGCAGAGCTCGGTCCCCAGCGGTGAGGGGTGCCGGACTTGTCCTCCGTCTGGGCCCTGTGATAAGCCTCACGGGCCACGGAGATCGGCAAACAGGGATCCGATCCCCAGCACGGCACTAAGAACGATGGCGCTGCGCTGCCCATCCCCAACCCCGGCAAGGGAGAGGGCGGCGAAGGGAACATGGCAGCCCCTAATGGATTGGGGACCGGGGACACAAATACCATCCCCTGAGGGCCACCCACAGCTAGCGGGAATGAGACGGCCCCCACGGAGGTGGCAAAGATAACGGGATGTGGGGACGCTGGAGGGGGAGGGGGAACAGGCATCACCGTAGGGGCAGGAGTTGGGGGAGGATGCGGGGAGGGTGACGGGGGAGTGGATATCATGATAGGGGCAAGAGAGGGGATGGCCTTAGGGCCAGACGGTGGGTTGGGAACGGAGGGGGGGATAACGATACCAATGAGAGAGGGATCAGGAACGGGGGAAGACTCGGTGCTGGAAATAGGTTTGTAGAGGGCATGGTCAGGACCAAGGGCATGAACGGGCATGAGGGGAGGGTTGGGACAGGGAAGGGAACCAGCACTTTGCGCAGGGTCAGGGGGCACCTCCCGAATGGGGACCAGGGGGGCAGGAGCAGGAAGGGGGCCCACGCCAATGCCAGAAGCAGAAGCTACAACCACAGCGTTGGCTGGAGGGGTGTCCTTTTCTGGGCCCCCCGACAGAAAGGGAAGATGGCCATCCCGCCTCATTTACAGGAGAGCGGGCGCCCCTGAGCTCGGGACCCAGCCGCTCAGCACCAGCCGTCGCCCCAGAGGGCTCAGCAGCTTCAGTGCCGGGCCGATGGGCAACACCAGGGGTGCCCCGAAAGTGAGGACGGGGTTGGCCATCTGGGGCATAGGGGTGGGGAGAGGAGGAGGTGGCGCAGCAGGGTCGCCACCCAGACTGAGTCCTCGATCTCTTAAAAAATGGAGCTAAGCTCCATCCCCTCGGCCCCAGAGCCTTCCCCGCTGGCCGCCGAGGCAACAATTAACTCCGCGGTGGCAACGGGGGGCTCTGCTGGTACTGGGTCTGGGGGAGCGCCACCCAAGGCCACCTCGCTGCCACGGCTTCCTTGGCCGGCGCCTCCTGCTGACACTCACCAGGGTCGTTCTCGGCAGCGCTGGCCCCCCTTGGGATTTTTCGGAAGGGGGGCCTTCCCACCCTCCTCATCGTAGGGGGGAGATTGCGCCCACAGACCGTGAGCTCTGCGCTTCCCCTGGACGAGTGTCCAGCCCTCCGAGGTGGAGGAGGTGGAGATTGTGGGGAAGGAGTAAGGAATCTGCTTCTCCTCCCCGCCAATCAGCCTGCAGGGGAGGGGTGGGGACGAGTAGGGGAACTGGGGAGGGCAAAGCAACCACTCCTCCCTGCTAAGACAGAGACGGGGAGGAGGGTGCTCAATTAGGGGGGTGGGTTGGAGGGAGGTGCCAGCCACTCCTTCCCACTAGATTAGAGGCTGGGGAGGAGGGCACTAAACTTGTGGCAAGGGGGGAACCGAGAAAGGGGAGCGGCAGCCACTCCTCCCCGCTGGCTGAAGGTGGAGTAAGGGGGCACAAAGTGAGAGGCGGGGGGAGGGGAGGGTAAGGGTCGGGGGATAGCTGATACACAGGCAGCAGAGCGGGGTGACAGGGGCCTACCCGGGAATGGGATTGGGAGCGCACCAGCTGCTGGCCCCACCCCCAAGGACCATCAGATAATTATGTAACTGCTAAGATTTGGTGCAGTTATACGATTATTAAATTAAACAATGTCTGACATCCCTAGTATGTGTGGCACAGTTGTTGACTGCTCCTTTTGGTCAGCCCTGGCTGCATATTATGGTGGCCCTGGGGCAGCAGGGGCTACGTGGTGTCCAGCAGCTACTCCCTGGGTCAGTCCAGGGTGGCAGGGGCTGTGCTGCCAACCAGAGGTTGCTCACTGGGGCTGGACACTTGCTCCCCCCCCCCCCCCCCCCCGCCGTGGTCATTCATTAGTATAATTGTTCATGCTCTCATACCCCTCCCTCTCCATTTCATGCAAAACCATAGTATTCCATGTACATTCCATTGTGGTGTGGCCAAACCCTGACGTTGCTTTAAGTTATGATAAGAGGAAGCTGCCTACTGAACTTGGTGGTCCTAGCTCTTACTGGTTAGGATGAGCTCTTGAAGAAATGGACTCCCAGACAAATGGATGGACACAGACACTACAGGGTTTTGTCGACAAAACTATACCTGCGTCTACACTGCCTCTGAGTTCTGTCAACATAATGTCAACAGAACTCAGCAGTTTTGTCGACGGCTGTAAACCTCATTCTACGAGGAATAACACCTTTTGTCTACAGAGTTCTGTCGATAGAAGGCGTTATTGCATCTACACTGTCCTTTGCATCTACACTGCCATGTCGACAAAGCGGCTTGCTTTGTCGACAGAACTGGATGTAGTCTAGACGCTCTTTGTCAACAGATGCTTTGTCGACAGTATCTGTCAACAAAACTTCTGTCGAAAAAAGCCTGTAGTCTAGATGTACCCACAGACACACAAATGCTCTAGATTATATAAGTTTCTAGCCCTCACAGTTGCAGACAAAAGGAGGTTTACAGGATCTGTCGAAAAAGGATTTCTTTCTCGACAGATCCCGTTCTAGACTGCTGCTTTTTGCTTTTTTTGCTTTTTGCCGACAAAGTGCTGAGTTGGCAAAACGCGATGGCCATTTTTATGCAAATTAGGCACGGGCTATTTAGCTCCCTGCCTCATTTGCAATGTCGACCTGCCTAATCTGCATCCCTCTGCTGACAGAGGGATGCAGTCTAGACATACCCTACAAGTCCAGTGAGCCCTGGCCCTAGGGCAGGGCGGGGCAACAAACAAACACCGTAAGTTCAGTTAAAGGGAGGCCAGGCCCTGGTTCAGGGCATGGCCACAAACACACACAGGTTTGGGGACTCCTTGTTCAGGGGGGTTGCAGGCAGTTCACCTGCAGCAGAAGTGAAGAGGGAGACTGCCACCCGGTTGGTGGGTGGCAGGGGGGCAGCGCGCAGGCCCACCCACTCCACTGCACCCCAGCCCAGGGCCCTAGATGCAGCAGAGCAGCTGCTGCTGGCTCAGCGGGGGCTCCAGCCCAAAACACGCCAGCCTAGGGCCTTTACCAGCCTTTGCTAACCCCTGGGCCACTTCCCTTTTCCCCCTCAGCGGGAACCTGAATCTCTGGCAAGTCACACGGGGAGTCGAGGGAGCTAACAGGGAGTTTGGAGAGGGAGTTCTCCAGGTAAAAGAGGAGTAAAAACGGGACCCTTGTGGTAAGTGGCTGTCTGGAGTGTGTGTTTGTGTGTGGGGGAGTTATTTGCAGTGTGCTGAGCTTGTGTTTGTCTGTTTGGTTTGTTTGTTTGAAGGAGCTTCTAAAGGTTTGAAATCTAGAAGCCTCTGTTAATTGGCTGAGCCTCAGTCAGGAGGAGGGGCTACCAGAGCTTTATAAGCTGTGAGTCAGCGACCGGGAGCTGCTAACAGGGAGTTTGGAGAGGGAGTTTAGAGGGGGAGGCTAGAGGGCACTAGTGACTTCTGAACTTCTTTAAACATAACTTTTATAATAATCTGTATTCCAGAGGTTTAAAAAGAATCCCAGTTTATACTTAAACTTATTCATTAGAAAAATGCAGACAGAAGCCCAGCAGCAGAGTGGGGGCTATCCTGTTTATTGCGTCTAGTGTAACATGTATGATTACCTGCCCTGTGGGCGGGTGGTGTATGTGTGCACCCGTTGCAAGGAGCTCCTGACCCTCAGAGACCGAGTTCGGGCTTTGGAGGCCAGGGTGGCTGAACTGGAGGAGCTAAGGGAGGTAGAGAGCTATGTTGATGAGACTTTCTGGGACACTGTAGTACTGTCCCACCTCCAGTCTGAGAGCCCCAGTGTTCTTAAGGAGGATGAAAGTCTCAAGGGAACAGAGCATTCAATGGGAGCAGAGGGAAACCATCCCGTAGTTGGGACCCTCCTCCCAGAGGATGTTGCGGTATCCTCTCGCACTGAGGATACCTCTGAGGGGGAGGGAACGCCAGTTAGGAAGAGGCAGGTGTTAGTAGTGGGTTCTAAAAGAACTCAAATTGGAAATTGCTGAACTATTATCTGTGGTTTGTAAACTATCCCTTAAATCGGCTTCTGTACCTAATGACTGGAAGGTAGCCAACATAAAAAGGGCTCTAGAGGCGATCCTGGCAATTACAGACCGGTAAGTCTAACTTCAGTACCGGGCAAATTAGTCGAAACAATAGTAAAGAATAAAATTGTGAAGCATGTAGAAGAACGTAAATTGTTGGACAAAAGTCAGCATGGTTTCTGTAAAGGGAAATCCTGTCTTACTAATCTGTTAGGGTATGTCTACACTACCACCCTAGTTCGAACGAGGAGTAACGGTAGTTCGGAATAGGAAGCCTAGGGGTTTTTTCGAAAAAAGTAGCCTTTTTTCGAAAAAACTTCCCCTGCGTCCAGACTCAAGCCGCGTTCTTTCGAAATTAATTCGAAAGAACGCGGCTTTTCTTTCGATGGCGGTAAACCTCATTTCACGAGGAAGAACGCCTTCTTTCGAAAGTTCCTCTTTCGAAAGAAGGCGTTCTTCAATGTAAATAGGGCTTCTTCAAAAGAGAGCATCCAGACTCACTGGATGCTTTCTTTCGAAAAAGCAAGCCGCTTTTTCGAAATTTCTCCGTGCAGTCTAGACATAGACAAGATGCTTTCGAAAGAGCCTCTTTCGAAAGAAGCCTGCAGTCTAGACATAGCCCTAGTCCGAACTACCTAGTCTGTGCATGTAGCTAGCGGACATTTAAAAATGGCGGCGCCCAGCAAGATGCAAATGAAGCCTGGGAAATTCAAATCCCGGACTTCATTTGCAACTTCGGTTGCCTACATTAACCACCCTAGTTCGAACTAGGGTGGTAGTGTAGACATACCCTTAGAGTTCTTTGAAGGGGTTAACAAACATGCGGACAAGGGGGATCCAGTAGATATAGTATACTTGGATTTTCAGAAAGCCTTTGACAAGGTCCCTCACCAAAGGCTCTTGTGTAAATTACATGGCCGTGGGATAAAAGGGAAGGTCCTTTCTTGGATTGAGAACTGGTTAAAAGACAGGAAA
Source organism: Pelodiscus sinensis (assembly GCF_049634645.1). Lineage (NCBI taxonomy): Eukaryota > Metazoa > Chordata > Testudines > Trionychidae > Pelodiscus > Pelodiscus sinensis. Next base: position 4,386,020 of record NW_027465931.1, read on the forward strand.
CAAAGGGTAGGAATAAATGGTAAATTTTCAGATTGGAGAGGGGTAACTAGTGGTGTCCCCCAAGGGTCAGTCCTGGGACCAATCCTTTTCAACTTATTCATAAATGATCTGGAGAAAGGGGTAAGCAGTGAGGTGGTAAAGTTTGCAGATGATACCAAACTGTTTAGGATAGTCAAGACAGAAGCAGACTGTGAGGGACTCCAAGAAGATCTCACCAAACTGAGTGATTGGGCAACAAAATGGCAAATGAAATGTAATGTGGATAAGTGTAAAGTAATGCACATTGGGAAAAATAACCCCAACTATACGTACAGTATGATGGGCGCTAATTTGGCTATGACAAATCAGGAAAGAGATCTTGGAGTTATCGTGGACAGTTCTCTGAAAACTTCCACACAGTGTGCAGCGGTGGTCAAACAGGCAAATAGGATGCTAGGAATTATTAGGAAAGGGATAGAAAATAAGACCCAGAATATCTTCCTGCCCCTGTATAAAACTATGGTACGCCCACATCTTGAATACTGTGTACAGATGTGGTCTCCTCACCTCAAAAAAGATATTTTGGCCTTGGAAAGGGTTCAGAAAAGGGCAACTAAAATGATTAGGGGTTTGGAATGGGTCCCATATGAAGAGAGGTTAAAGAGACTGGGAATTTTCAGTTTAGAAACAAGGAGACTGAGGGGGGATATGATAGAGGTCTATAAAAGCATGAGTGGTGTGGAGAGGGCCGATAAAGAAAAGTTATTTATTAGTTCCCTAAATAGAAGAACTAGAGGACACCAAATGAAATTAATGGGTAGCAGGTTTAAAACTAATACAAGAAAGTTCTTCTTCACACAGTGTGTAGTCAACCTGTGGAACTCCTTGCCAGAGGAGGCTGTGAAGGCTAGAACTAGAACAGAGTTTAAAGACAAGCTAGATAATTTCATGGAGGTTACGTGCATAAAAGGCTATTAGCCAGGGGATAGAAATGGTGTCCCTGGCCTCTGTTTGTCAGAGGCTGGAGAGGGATGGCAGGAGACAAATCGCTTGATCATTGTCTTCGGTCCACCCTCTCTGGGGCAGCTGGTGCTGGCCACTGTCGGCAGACAGGATACTGGGCTAGATGGACCTTTGGTCTGACCCAGTACGGCCGTTCTTATGTTCTTATGTCTCCTCCAGCTGGGGTCCTGGCGGTCTGATCCAGTCTGCAGCTGCTTCCAAGTCCAGTGGCTCCAGCGGGTGTTCTGACTACAGCAGGCGGCGGCACGCTGGCTGGTCCTCAGGGTCCCAGGGTACTGGCTGGTGTCGGGGTTCAAGCAGGCTCTCTAGGGGTATGTCTACACTACCCCCCTAGTTCGAACTGGGGGGTAGTGTAGACATACCCTAGGATAGCCACACTCGGAGGTCTGGGCCAAGCCTCAGTCTCCCTGACAGGGAGTCCTGAGCAGGCCTCTGGTTCCTCTGGGTCAGAGGCAATTGGGAGCCTGAACCAGACCTCTGCCTCCCAGGCAGGGGGCTCTGTGCAGGTGTCTCGCTCCAAGGCAGTTGGAGACCAGAGCCGTGTCTCGGTCTCCCAGGCAGGGAGCTCTCAGCCTGGTTACTTATAGTCTGAGCCCCACCCACTGACTTCCGGTCAGGTGACAAGGAGGGGCTAGGTTGTGCCTAAAATGGCACCCGGAGGGGTTCCTCCTCCAGGTCAGTGTCCGTCCCCTCCAGTGCCTCACTCCAGAGGAGGAGGAGAAGGAGGAGGAGGAGCAGGAGCAGGGTGCAGCTGCTGCTCTCTTCGGGTATGTCTACACTACCCCGCTAGTTCGAACTAGGAGGGTAATGTATGCATACCGAACTTGCTAATGAAGCCCGGGATTTGAATTTCCCGGGCTTCATTAGCATAAAGCTAGTGCGAACCCTAGCCGGCTTTTAAAAATGGCGGCGCCGGCTTTATGCTAATGAAGTCCGGGAAATTCAAATCCCGGGCTTCATTAGCAAGTTCGGTATGCATACATTACCCCGCTAGTTCGAACTAGGGGGGTAGTGTAGACATACCCTCACTCCTCTTCCCCCCACCCCCCGTTCCTGTTCCTGCTGCCTGCACCAGCCGGAGCCTTCCCCTCCCCGCCCTGCCCAGCCACTCCCTGCCTGCCTGCCGAGGCCTCAAGCTGCTGGGCTGCTCCTCCCAGATGACAACCCTGCTGCTGCTGCTGCCTACTACCGCCACCAGCTGCCTCGGAGGGGACGGGGTGTCTGCTGGCTGTCCCCCCCTCCCCTCCTCCACTCCAGAGGAGGAGGACCCCATCAGCACCCACCATCAGGAGGCCTTCCCCACCGGGCTGCCATCCGCCTGCTGCTGCTGCTCTACCATCTGCACCCCGCCGAGGGAGACAAGGACCGCTAGTTGGCCTGTGGAGGGGGTTTGTTTGTTGGGACTGAGCCTTTTATCTGCTCTTGGGGTGGTGGTGGACAGAGACACCGAGAGGGGGCTGGGGGGAGGTGTAGAGCCCCCCCCCCAGTCCGGCTGCCCCCCCCATACCACCACCCCCACGACCCCCTCCACCAGCCTTGTATCACCTGGACTCACCCCTCGGTGGGGCACGCTACCAACCCCGCCCTTTTGCCAGCTGGAACTGCTCTGCTGCAGCTGCAGGCGAGGACTGAGCCTCCCACAAGCACTCGTGGGTGTGCTCCCGACCCCCGCCCTCGGACTCGGCCCCCCTCCCTCAGCAGTGTTTGGTTGGGGGGCCCCCTCACCCCTGCCGCCCACTGCAGAAGCCTTGCCCACCCCGCCCCGTTAGCCAGTTCTGTTTCCCCCTCCCTCCCTGAGTTTGCTGATCATCCCCGCCCAGCCTCAGTTTGTTTTACCTGCCCCGCCCACATTTAGCTAGCTGCAGTGTGCATCCTGCTTCCCAGCCCTTGCTTTGCCCTGCCCCGCCTTGTTCACCCAGTGCCCTCCCCTGAGTATCCTAGTAGTCCTTTGGCCCCACCCAGAGTTCTGGTCCCCACCCCGAGTGCTTGTGCCCCTCCCCTCCCCCTCCCCTTTTTAGTTAGCCCCCCTGAACATCGCACCCCCCCCTCGACAGCCCCATAGTCCCTTTTCGTACCCCAGTGCAGCCGGAGGAGCCGGCCCCCACCCTGCACCTGTTACCCGACCCCCTGCCTGCCCTGCCAGCGCCCTCCTCCTCTGCTTCCAGCCTCGCAGGGAGGAGTGGTTGCTGGCCTCAAATCCCCTTGGTTCCCCTGCTCACGACCTATCCCTGTTAGCGCCCTCCCTCCCTGCAAATAGTCAAGCAGGAGGGAGTGGCTGTCCCCCCGCACCTAATTGTACCCCCCCCCCCACTCTCGCATCCCTACCCTCTCCTCTAGTGCCCCCTCCTGTGCAGTATCCTCACGGGGAGGGGTGGCTGCTAGTTCCCTTTCCTTAGTTTCCCCACAAGTGCCCATCCTCTGCTAGCACCCTCCCTCCCTTAGCGGGAGAGGTGGTTTCCCGCCCCCCTTCCTTAAGCCCCTCACCCTTGCCCTCCCCTTCCCCCACCCCTCACTTTGCACCCTCCTCCTCTGCCTACAGCCAGCGAGGAGCAGCGGCCACCACTCTCCCTTCCTGGTTCCCCCACCATGACCAGGAGGCATGGTGTCCGCTGTCTTCTGGTCGCTGCCTCGCCCCATGTGGAAACCTATGTGCAGGCGTTGGCGAGGGTGGTGGGGGCCTCGGCCGTGGTGGCGGCCTCCAAAATGTACGGCAAGGCGGTGTTCTTCCTTGCCTCGGAGGCCGCCGCCCAGGAGGCGGTGGAGAGGGGCTTGGCGGTGGGGGGCGTGCACATGCCCCTTGAACCACTGGAGGACCTGGGCGTACGGGCGGTCCTCACCTCCGTCCCGCCCTTCCTCCCTAATGCTGCCCTGCTGCCTTCCCTCTCCACCTTGGGGAGGCCCATTTCAACCATCAGCCCTCTCCTGCTGGGCTATAAGGACTCTGCCCTCCGCCACGTCCTGTCCTTCCGCCGGCAGGTACAGCTGCAGCTGCTGCCGGCGCTGCGTGGCGGGGTGGCGCTTGAGGAGTCCTTCCAGCTGCCCTACCAGGGGGCCCTTTACTGGGTCCATTATTCTACAGGGGAGACCCGGTGCTTCCTCTGCCGGGTGACGGCACACGTCCGGAGGGACTGTCCCTTGGCCCAGTTGGGGGAGGCGTCTGGGCCCCCCGGGGCCCGAGAGGGCGCCGACCCCAACATGGCCGGCCCCCCTGGTAGTCCGGCCTCCGCGGCTGCCCCGCCTCCGACCAACAGCTCCGCTCGGGAGCCGGAAGCGCCCCCTCTGGCATGCCCGAGTGAGCAGGTGGGCCCTGCCTCTACTCCATCGGTCTCTGCGGGGCCCGAAGAGGAGAGGGTAACACGGTCGTTGCCGGGTGAAGGTTTCCCCACCCTCCCCTTTCCCTCCCCTGCCTTAGCGACCCCCACGAAGAACAACTGCGCCCCCTGGCCTTGCCCCTGCTGACCAGCCTTCCACCCCCACCTCGGAGGGCTGGGCGCTTGTCCGGGGGACGCTTGTCCGATGAGGAGGGTGGGAAGGCCCCCCTCCGAAAGATCCCGAGGGGGGCCAGCTCTGCCGCGAATGCCCCGACGAGCGCCAGCAGGAGGTGCCTGCCGAGAAAGCCGTGGCAGCGAGGGGGAGCTCCCCTGGCCCCGGTACCATCTGCGCCTCCTGCCGCCACCGCCGAGGGAATTGTTGCCTCGGCACCGGCAAGGAGGGCTCTGGGGCCGAGGGGATGGAGCTTAGCTCCATCTTTGAGAAGATCGAGGCCCTGGGTCTGACCCCGCTCACCCAGGGGGAGGACGACCCTCTGCCAGCGGGCCTCAGTCTGGGTGGTGACCCTCTTGTGCCGCCCCCTCCTCCCCCCAACACTATACCCCAGGTGGTCGACCCCGTCCTCACACTAGGGGCGCCCTGGTGTTGCCCATCGGCTAGGCCGACTTGGGCGCTGCAACTGAGGCTGCCAAGCCCTCAGGGGTGATGGCTAGTGCCGACCAGCCGGGGCCTGGGCTTGAGGGTGCCCTTGCCTTGAGGGTGCCTTGAGGCAGGGTGGTCACCTTCCCCCCCTGTTGGGGGCCTGATGACGAACATCTCTAGCCAACGCCGAGGCGGCAGATGTTCATTCTGCTTGTCCACCTGAGCCTGGCGTCGGTGCGGGCTCCCTTCCCACCCCTGCCCCCCCAGTTTCCATTTAGGAGGTGCCACAGCCTGGTGGCATGGACCTGAGGGGCCTTTTCCCAGACCCTGTCACAATCCTCCCCTCACCCCTGTTCACACCCTTGGTCCCGATCCCACCCTTTATGAACCCACTTCCAGCCCCAAGTCCTCCCCCGTTCCCGATCCCTCTCCTGCCATTACCCTCCCCTCCACTCCCAACCCACCGTCCGGCCCTGAGCCCACCCCTCCTCCCGTCCCTACTGCGATGCCTGCTCCCCCACTACTGCTTCCCATCCTACTGCCCCTCCCACCCCCACTGCGGTGCCTGACCCCCCACAACCGCCCTCGCATCCCACTGTTATTGCCACCCCCGTGAGGGCTGCCTCGTTCCTGCTATCTGTGGGCGGCCCTCTGGGGGTGGTATTTGTATCTCCAATCCCCAGGCCCATAGGGGCTGCCTTGTTCCCTCTGCCGCCCCCTCCCCCGCCAGGGTCGGGGACAGGCAGCACGGCGCCTTCGCTCTTGGCACTGCACTGCGGATCGTATCCCTGTTTGCCCGTCCCTGTGGCCCCCGAGGTTCGTCCTGGGGCCCTGATGGAAGAAAAGCCTGCTACCCCTCAGCACTGGGGGCAGAGCTCCACCAATACCTCGCGGACACCCGCGGGGCTAAGGGGAAGGTGGAGCTGGCCTTTCAGTGCTGGGGGGATTTCCATTCCATCCTGGGGACCACGAGGGCCCTTTTGCATGAGGGGGAGGGACCAAGAGGCAGGACTTCGCGGCCTACCGGTGGGCCTGCAAGTTCCATGACACTCTCCTTGCCTTCAGGTTGGGAAGCGGTCTGTTGCAGGGCCTGCGGGAGGCCAACGATCACCCTGCCCCCGAGGATCCACCACAGTCCTCATCATGAATTACACCACCATTGCGACATTAAATGCCCGGGGCTGTAGGGCGGGTCTCCGCAGGAGCCGGGTGCTCTCCTTCCTTCGGGACGGGGGGTACTCGGTGGTTTTCCTGCAGGAGACCCACACAACTCCAGCTGTCGATGCTGGCTGGCAGCTGGAGTGGGGGGATGGGGTGCATTTTAGCCACCTCGGCGCTCGCTCGGCCGGGGTGGCCACCCTGTTCTCCCCTGCCCTACGGCCCGAGGTGCTGGGGACCGCCGAGGTTGTCCTGGGCCGCCTGCTGCACGTCCGGGCCCACGTGGATGGGCTGACGTTCAACCTGCTCAACGTTTATGCCCTGAAAATTGGCCTGGACCGGGTCATCTTTTATCAGCGAGCGGCCACCTTCCTCGGCACTCTGGATCCTCGCGAATGCTTGGTCCTGGGTGGGGATTTCAATACCACCCTCGAAGACCGGGACCATGCAGGACTCGAGAACTGCCAGGCCACAGCAGGTGTCCTCAGGGAGATCGTGGACCATCACTCCCTGGTGGACGTCTGGAGAGACCACCACCCGGACGACACCACCACCTTCACCTATGTCAGGGTGGGGGACAATCGGTCAAGCCACTCCCAGTTGGACCGCATTTATTTATCACACTTCCATCTGGCGCGAGCCCACTCCTCCAGCATTCGACTGGCCCCGTTCACGGACCACCATCTGGTGGCCGTGAAAGCCTCTCTGAGTTCGGAGAGGCTGGGACCGGCCTATTGGCATTTTAACAATAGCTTGCTGGAGGACGTGGGCTTCGTGGCGTCCTTCTGGGATTTCTGGCTGGCCTGGCAGGGGCAGTGGCCCGCCTTTCCCTCCGCGGCGCGATGGTGGGACATGGGGAAGGTGCGCGCCTGGCTCTTCTGCTGCGACTGCTCCCGGGGCGCCAGTCATCGGATGGATGCGGTGATAGAGCAGTTGGAACAGGAGGTTTCGAAGCTTGAGGGACGCCTGGCATCCGACCCCAAGGATCCGCCCCTCTGCGAGGCATTGTGACGGCGCGTTGGGGTTTTCCTGTCTCCTGCACCCCCGTAATGGCACGAACAGACTCCACCAGCCAGTAGAATAGAGGTGTTTATTGCTTCTCCAGGATACAGCACAGATGTAATCTGGTTACAGGGCAGGCCTAGGATGCCTCAGCCCCCCTTGAGATGGGGGGAGACTGGGCCCCTAAATCCTCCATGCTCCCAGACAGAAACCTAACTCACTCACTTCCAGCCCTGCCCCCAGCCAGGGCTCCACTCCGCCTTCTTCCCATTGTTCCGTTCCCTGGGAGATCACTGGTCAGACAGGTTTGGAGCCCCCTTTGCATAATGACTCATCTCCTGCCCTGCTGCAGACAGCAGCCAGTGGAGGTCACTCACAACCCACTGCCCAGCATAGCAACCAGCAAGGTACCCCCCACTACGTCACAGGCGTACCAGGAGAAGCGGGAGGAACTCCGGGCCCTCGAGCACCACCGGGCCTGGGGCACCTTTGTTCAATCCCGCATCCGTCTCCTCCAGGAGCTGGATCACGGCTCTTGCTTTTTCTACGCCCTGGAGAAAAAGAGGGGGGCTAAAAAATACATCACCTGCCTCCTGGCAGAGGACGGCACCCCCCTCACAGATCCAAGGAGATGCGTGGAAGGGCCAGGGCCTTCTATGCCAGTTTATTTTCCCCTGATCTGAACAAAGCCGATGCCAGCAGGGTGCTCTGGACCGAACTCCCGACAGTCAGCACACGTGACCGGGACCGGCTGGAGCTGCCTCTCACGTTGGCATGGACGGGCTGACCGTGGAGTTCTACCGCGTGTTCTGGGACGTCCTAGGCCCAGACCTCGTTACCATCTGGGCTGAGTCCTTGGGGAGCGGGGTCCTCCCTCTGTCGTGCAGGTGAGCTGTGCTTGCCTTACTGACGAAGAATGGGGACCTCTGCGACCTTCAGAATTGGCATCTTGTCTCGCTCCTCAGCACGGACTATAAGGTCGTAGCAAAAGCCATCTCGCTGCGACTGCGGTCCATGCTGGCGGACGTGATCCATCCCGACCAGACCTACACCGTCCCGGGCCGTAGTGTCTTTGATAATTTGTACCTGGTATGGGATCTCTTGGAACTTGGGTGTAGAGATGGTCTGTTGTTCGCCCTCCTGTCTCTGGACCAGGAGAAGGCGTTTGACAGGATGGACCATGGGTATCTCCTGGGCACCCTGCAGGCCTTCGGCTTTGGGCCCCGTTTTGTGGGTTTTCTCTGGGTGCTCTACGCCCTCGCGGAGTGTTTGGTCAAGCTCAACTGGACACTGACTGAGCCGGTCAGCTTCAGGCGGGGAGTACGTCAGGGGTGTCCGCTGTCGGGCCAGCTGTACGCTCTGGCGATCGAGCCCTTCCTCTGTCTCCTCCGTAAGAGGTTGACGGGGTTGGTGCTCCGAGAACCGGAGCTGCGGCTGGTCCTGTCGGCGTACGCCGATGACGTGCTCCTTGTGGTCCAGGACCCGGGCGACCTGGCGCGGGTGGAGTCTTGCCAAGCGATCTACTCAGCGGCCTCCTCCGCCCGGGTCAACTGGGTCAAGAGCTCTGGCCTGGTGGTCGGGGACGGGTGGCGGGCCGGCTCCCTCCCACCCGCGCTTCAGGCCATCAGGTGGAGCGCGGGTCCGCTGCTCTATCTGGGCGTCTATTTATCCGCCACGCATCCTTCGCCGCCAGAGAACTGGCAGGGTTTGGAGGCCAGGGTGGGTGAGTGGCTGCGGAGATGGACAGGACTGCTCCAGTGTCTCTCCCTCTGCAGGAGGGAGCTGATGTTAAATCAGCTGGTCCTGTCCATGCTCTGGCACCGGCTCAACACCCTGAGCCCAATCCCAGAGGTTCTGGCCAAGCTCCAGAGGACGGCCCTGGATTTCTTTTGGCCAGGACTGCAGCTGATCTCTGCAGGGGTCCTGTCTCTTCCCAGAGGAGGTGGGCCAGGGCCTGGTCTGCGTGCACAGCCAGGTCTGTACCTTCCGCCTCCAGGCCCTGCAGAGACTCCTCTATAGTGCAGGTAGTCCAGCGTGGAGCCTTTTGGCGCGCGCCTTCCTCCGCCACGTCCGAGGGCTCCGATACGACTGGCAGCTCTTTTTTCTCCACCTGAGGGGCCTTCCGCGAGACCTCTCAGAACTGCCAGAATTCTACCAGGACCTCCTCCAGACCTGGAAGCTGTTTTCGGCGACCAGGTCTGTTGTGGCCACCAAGGGAGCCAACCTCCCCGCGGAGCCCCTGCTCCACAATCCAGCCTTGTGCGTGCAGGTGGCGGAGTCTCCTTCGGGGCACCGGAGGCTGATCCTGGCAGAAGCCACCATGGTTGGAGACCTCCTGGGCTATGACGGGGGGACTGGGTGGATCCCCCGAGTGCTTGCTCAGTGCATGGTGCACTCCACCCCTCGAATCCCCCTGCGCCTACTCCAGGAGGTGAAGGCGGCTTTGCTGCAGCCCGTTCTCAATTTTCTGCAGTGGTCTCTATGAGAGGGTATGCCCCACTGCTCCCTTCCTGCAAATTGTCCATCCACTGTTATCGGGCCCCTGTTCCATGGGCCCCCCTGGCCTCCCCATCCCTGGACCCCCAGCCGCCTGCAGGATCTGCAGATGGTCTGCTTCTGAACCGTGCCAAGAGAACATCTGTACACGCTCGTGCTCCACACATTACATTTCCTCACCCTTGTGTCCCACCCCGATACCAAGTGGCAGGAGTATTTAAGGTCTGTAGACGGTGGGGTACCCTGATGGGCCAGTGTGTATTCCACCGTAATTGCACAGCCCATCGGGGACATCAGTTGGCGGCTCCATCACGGAGCCGTGAGCACGGGCGTGTACTTGGCGCGGTTCACCCCCATCCCAGACACCTGCCCCTTCTGCGGCGTGAGGGAGAACCTGGCGCATGTCTACCTAGTATGCACCAGGTTGCAGCCCCTATTCCGGCTCCTCCAGAACCTTTTATTGAGGTTCTGGCTGCACTTTTCCCCTCACCTTTTTATTTACTCACACCCCATCCGTGGCCCCACAAAGTCGCAAGACCTCCTCGTCAACCTGCTCCTGGCCCTGGTGAAAGCCGCCATTTATAATACCAGGAGGAGGATGCTGGATGAGGGGGCTCTCTGCGACTGTGGGGCCTATTTCCGTTCCTCCCTCATATCACGAATCCGGGCAGAGTTCCTCTGGGCGGCGTCCACTGGCTCCATCGACAGCTTTGGGGAGCAGTGGGCGCTGTCCAGGGTTCTCTGCTCAGTGTCCCCATCCGGCTCCCTTGTTCTAAACCTTTGACCTGCACCCCTTTAACCTTGTTTTTCATTAGTTGTCCCAAGTAATCTGTTGAGCCCTAGGTCCAGTCGTCCCTCCCACAAGGCTGGGGCAGGGGCTTTTAGAAGTGGGCGGGCTGATACCCGCTCACCCCTGGGATTTCAAATAGAGCCCCACTATAGTGTGGATGTGCACCACCAGTAGAAACACATGCTGTTGGCTGTGGGTACTCTGCTCATCAGCTGGTTGCCCCCTGAATCTCTTCTATGTGACTGCCCAGGTGATCAGCTTACAGGAAACACTGGTTGAGACTCTTCTGCAGTTATTTATATCTGGGAAGTGGAGCAGGCCAGAACCTCTTCACCCTGTTGTTCTCAAAGTTTTTTTAGACAGAAGCGGGGGGGTGGGGGGGCGGTGCGGTGTCCTTATTTCAGCTGCCTTAAGAGAACTAAACCAGGTGGAACAGAGGAAAAAGTCTTAAAAATTTAGAAGACAACTGCCTCCAGAGAATTCAGTACTATTAATGAAGTAAAACTGACACATTCCAAAAGTGAGTGAATTAATCCTTACAAACTGCTGAAATGGAGATGAAGATTTGGTCTATACTGGCCATTTAAATAGGCACTTAAATATTGCTCTACAAAATGTAATGATTTACTCCATGGAAAATGTCAAGTGTTTCTGTTTTCTATGAAAAAAGAAAATACATAAAATTGCAGCCTTAATCATGACTTCAGAACTGAGACATAATGTGTAGCTTCAGGTAGTAGCTATTATGCATTCAGCAATTGCTCGCCAACCACCTTATCATTAGAATCTGATTTATTGAAAGGAAATGCAGGCCAGCACAGCAGGGTTATGAGTTATTTTTCAAAAAATGCAGTGATATTTAACTTTCACTAAGCTTTTTATCAGAGTTGGGTCTCTTCTTCCCATGGTTAGTGCTGCAGCAAAAATACAGTACCTCTACAAGTGTAGCATATTCCTATTCAGTGCTGACTGAAAGTGTTTTTTTTACTTTAGGCTAACTCAGTGGGGATCACTTTTGTTTCCAGGTCAAAGGTCATGGTTATACAACCCCAGCCAGGGCTTATCCTCTCCCACTAAACTATCAGTTAATTTGTGGGTGAGTTCTAATTTTCCAACTTCTTAAATCAGAAAGGGAGGTTACAATATATTTAACATTATAGAGTCATAGACTCCAATGCCAGAAGGGACTATTAGATCATCTTGGGTACGTCTACACTTGCTCCCTATCAAAAAATGAGGAGTAACATTAGTTCGAACCAAGGGGTTTGATTCGAACTAAAGTGGCCCGGTGCGCACTTCCTGGTTCCACTCAGCTGGTGATTGGAATAGCGCGTGGGTGAGATTATGCTAATGAAGCGCAGGACATTTAAATCCCCACTTCATTATCAATTTCAGTTGGCTACATTTGCATACCTAGTTGGAACTAGGGTGCAAGTGTAGATGTACCCTAGTCAGACCACCTAAATAACAAAGGCCATAAAACTTCTCCACAATAAAATCCAAACTAGATGAGGTTTTTTTAGGGCTGTCAATTAGTGGGCGTTAACGCCTGTGATCAACGCAGGTCAGAATTAACGCGTGAAAAACCTAACTCGCATTAATCGCAGAGGGCAGCAAAGGAGCATGAGCCCATCTCTGGTAAGGCGCAGTAATGCAAACCGCCACCAGAGGGCGCATGGGAAAAAGAAGCCGCGAGAAAGGAAAAAACAAACAAACCCTGAAGCCGTCCCAACTCCAATAGAGAAATAAACAAGAAGCAAAGACCCTGAGACCCGTCCCTCTCTCCTCCTAGGTGACCATATTTTTTTTAAAAAAAATAAAACAGCCTGGGGGGTGGGGGCTTACCCAAGCCACCCTCTCTCTGCCTCCTGGGGCTTGGACTGACCCTCCCTCACATTTGATTCTGGGGCTGTTCCCCCTCCCGAATTCTGCACTGCCCATGGTGGGGTCTACACCCCCCCCAGCCCAGGGGCTGACCCCTCCCCTGAGCTTGGGGGCTGACCCCCCACCCTTGAGCCCTATGCCACCTGCAGTTGGGGGCTGAGCCCCCAAACTCTGCACTGCCCACGGCAGAGTCTACCCCCCTCCAGTCCTGTGCTGCCCGCAGCTGGGGCTGAGCTAAAAAAGGACTCTTGAATAGGAGAAGAATTTCAGTTCAGCTTTCATGATAGAATTTGCACTGCAATACTTCAGTGAGGTGAACTGAAGGGTTTTTTTTTACAGTGTAAATGTTTTGTAATAAACAATAAATATCAAGTGAGCACTATACACTTTGTATTCTGTGTTGTAATTGAAATCAATATATTAGATGTAGAAAACACCCAAAATATTTAAATAGATACTATTCTTATTATTGTTTTACAGTGCGATTAATCATGATTAATTCCTAGAACAGACCTTTTAGGAAAAAAACTAGGGCTGTCAAGCGATTAAAAAAATTAAAGTTACCAATGATGGGGAAAACCACCATGAACCTTGGTAAATTGCTCCAATGGTTAATTACCTTCACTTAAAATGTATGTCTTATTTCCAGCATGAAATTGTTTAGCTTCACATTCCAACCAATGGATCATGTTACAATGTTCTATGCCAGATTGAAGAGCCCCTTATTAAATATTTGTTCCCCTTGTAGTACTTAGAAGGTTAAGGGATAACTTGAATACAGTCTCTGTTTGTTAAGCAAAATATAGTGGTAGTACTTAGGACTCAAAGAGCTCAAAGAACTAAGTCTAAGGCATATTTTCTAAACTTTAAAGCATCTTCATGACTCTTCTCTGAACCCTCTCCAATCTTATTAACATTCTTCTTAAATTGTAGGCTCCAGAATGGAACATAGTTTTCCAGCAATGGTCGCACAAGTGCCCAATATGGAGGTGACTACCTTCCCATTCCCCTTTTTATGCATACTAGATTTGTATTAGTTCTTGGCCAGAGTGTTATACTGGGAGTTCATGGCCAGCTTATTATCCACCATGATCCCCAAATAGTACTACAGGATGAACCTGGGGGCTACGTCTACATTGCCCAGCCTTGCGCAAGAACATATGCAAATGAGGCGCGACGATGAATATCGCTGTGCCTCATTTGGATACTTAATGAACCGCCATTTTGCGCAAAAGCCCCTTGTGCAAAAATGGCAGCTCATTAAGTATGCAAATGAGGGGCGGTGGTATTCATCACCGTGACTCATTTGCATATGTTCTTGCGCAAGACTGGGCAATGTAGATGTAGCCCTCTAGTCTGGCACTCTCAGGACCTGATCAGTTCCAAACAAGAGAATTTGCCAGACCACAGGAGGTCAATATTGTCTAGCAGCATTACCAGCACTTCCGCTGCTTACTGGGCTCTGAGAAGACATTTAAGAGCTAAACTAGAGCTAAATAACAGCACAAAACACTGAGAGCCAGGACTGGTGGCTGTAAACAAACTTTATGGGACCGCGGGAAACTTAGCTGGCTGTGGCCAACTAAAATCATGCCAGAACACTGATGTTGCTGATCCACAGAGTGCTGGACTAGAGGTTCAATCTATACTTTATATCTAATGCTACTTGCATCTTTGCTCCTCTTGAAATGCTTGGTTAGTGTTTTTAATACCATGTGTACAGCAGGATATTTAAAAATGTATGACCTTATGTGACGGACCAGGCCGTGTCTGGGCACAGCTGAGTGCGTCCGCTCAGGGCGAATTGCTCAAATCCGGGGTTCCTTACAGCCCCCGACTGGCGACCTCTCCACACAGGCCACAAACCAGTCCCACAGAGCGCTTCAGCTGCCTGCCTGAAGCCTCCCGAGCAAAACCCCTCCGACACCCCAGCAATATCCGTGCCCCAGATGGCCCCGGGCCTATACACAGGTGGGGGGTCCTAGCACCCAATCCCACCTACCCCGAACAAGTTCTGTCCGGTTCCAAGAAACCAGCCACAGATCCCTGGTCAATTTACCCTCTGGACCTTACCCACAAATCACGCTGGGCCAATCCTTTAGAATCTATATCTAAAGGTTTATTACTACAAGAAAGAAAAGCATGAGAGTAAGGTTATTAAAGTACAGTACGTTACATGCACCGAATCTCCCAGTTCTCGATGCAGGCTCTAGCAGAGATGTTGCAGCTGCTGGTTTACAAGTTCTTATTGCACATCCTACGATCAGGATGGGTTCACAGGTCTTCCGGGCTCTTCGATCCCTGCAATGCTGCCTCTGGGATGAAGTGCTGAGCTGAGAACAAAATGGCATCGACCACATGGCCTCTTTATACTCCTTCCTGGCCTCTTCTAATATGTAGCAGGTCACCTGGTCCTCAGCCTCTCTCTGTTCCCTGCTGGCTGCTCTCAGGACAGCCCCCATTCTTTGGGTGTGTCTTTGGCCCATTGAGAACCATTGTTCCACAGGTAATTAGCATGTCCACAGGCTCCACAGGCTTGGCCCTGTCCAATGCTTAACCACATGCAGGGAAATCTTCAGTTTCTACACAGATTACAGATCTACACACACAGACATTATATACTCACATAAACAGTGTACACAGGATCAGAAAACAACAAGCTCCCATTCAATACCCCACATGGCTCCCTTTCATACAGATTTCTGGGGCCAGCACCCCCACCTAGGGGTGCAGCAGCGATCTGGCTGCTTCCCTCCAATTCGGTAATGTGACACCTTATCATAGAATCATAGAATACTAGGACTGGAAGGGACCTCGAGAGGTCATCGAGTCCAGTCCCCTGCCCTCATGGCAGGACCAAATACTGTCTAGACCATCCCTGATAGACATTTATCTAACCTACTCTTAAATATCTCCAGAGATGGGGATTCCACAACCTCCCTGGGCAATTTATTCCAGTGTTTGACCACCCTGACAGTTAGGAACTTTTTCCTAATGTCCAATCTAAACCTCCCTTGCTGCAGTGTAAGCCCCTTGCTTCTTGTTCTATCCCCAGAGGCCAAGATGAACAAGTTTTCTCCCTCCTCCTTATGACACCCTTTTAGATACCTGAAAACCGCTATCATGTCCCCCCTCAGTCTTCTCTTTTCCAAACTAAAGGTCTAGAGAACATGACCTATGAAGGAAGACTGAAACAGTTGGGCTTGTTTAATCATTCTTGTTGCTCTTCTCTGGACCCTCTCCAATTTCTCCACATCTTTCTTGAAATGCGGTGCCCAGAACTGGACACAATACTCCAACTGAGGCCTAATCAGCGCAGAGTAGAGTGGAATCATAGAATCATAGAATAACAGGACTGGAAGGGACCTCAAGAGGTCATCGAGTCCAGCCCCCCGCTCTCAAGGCAGGACCAAGCTCCGTCTACACCATCCCTGACAGATGTCTATCTAACCTGTTCTTAAATATCTCCAGAGGGAGATTCCACCACCTCCCTTGGCAATTTATTCCAATATTTGACCACCCTGACAGTTAGGAATTTTTTCCTAATGTCCAATCTAAACCTCCCCTGCTGCACTTTAAGCCCATTACTCCTTGTCCTGTCCTCAGAAACCAAGAAGAACAAATTTTCTCCTTCCTCCTTGTGACACCCTTTTAGATATTTGAAAACCGCTATCATGTCCCCCCTTAATCTTCTTTTTTCCAAACTAAACAAGCCCAGTTCATGAAGCCTGGCTTCATAGGTCATGTTCTCTAAACCTTTAATCATTCTTGTCACTCTTCTCTGTACCCTTTCCAATTTCTCCACATCTTTCTTGAAATGTGGCGCCCAGAACTGGACACAGTACTCCAGCTGAGGCCTAACTAGTGCAGAGTAGAGCGGCAGAATGACTTCACGAGTTTTGCTTACAACACACCTGTTGATACAACCTAGAATCATATTTGCTTTTTTTGCAACAGCATCACACTGTTGACTCATATTCAACTTGTGGTCCACTATGACCCCTAGATCCCTTTCCGCCATGCTCCTTCCTAGACAGTCGCTGCCCATCTTGTATGTATGGAACTGATTGTTCCTTCCTAAGTGGAGCACTTTGCATTTCTCTTTATTAAACCTCATCCTGTTTACCTCTGACCATTTCTCTAACTTGCTAAGGTCATTTTGAATTATGTCCCTATCCTCCAAAGAAGTTGCAACCCCACCCAGTTTGGTATCATCTGCAAACTTAGTAAGCGTACTCTCTATCCCAATATCTACATCATTGATGATGATATTGAACAGTACGGGTCCCAAAACAGACCCTTGAGGAACTCCACTTGTTATCCCTTTCCAGCAGGATTTAGAACCGTTAACAACAACTCTCTGACTACGGTTATCCAGCCAATTATGCACCCACCTTATCGTGGCCCTATCTAAGTTATATTTGCCTAGTTTATCAATAAGAATATCATGCGAGACCGTATCAAATGCCTTACTAAAGTCTAG
Source organism: Pelodiscus sinensis (assembly GCF_049634645.1). Taxonomy (NCBI): domain Eukaryota; kingdom Metazoa; phylum Chordata; order Testudines; family Trionychidae; genus Pelodiscus; species Pelodiscus sinensis. The sequence continues at coordinate 4,402,747 of NW_027465931.1, forward strand.
GTATATGACATCCACCGCTTCTCCCTTATCCACAAGGCTCGTTATCTTATCAAAGAAAGCTATCAGATTAGTTTGGCATGACTTGTTCTTCACAAACCCATGCTGGCTATTCCCTATCACTTTATTACTTTCCAAGTGTTTGCATATGATTTCCTTAATTACCTGCTCCATTATCTTCCCTGGGACAGACGTTAAACTGACCGGTCTGTAGTTTCCTGGGTTGTTCTTATTCCCCTTTTTATAGATGGGCACAATATTTGCCCTTTTCCAGTCTTCTGGAATCTCCCCTGTCTGCCATGATTTTTCAAAGATCATAGCTAAAGGCTCAGAAACCTCCTCTATCAGCTCCTTGAGTATCCTGGGATGCATTTCATCAGGACCTGGTGACTTGCTGACATCTAACTTTCCTAAGTGATTTTTAACTTGTTCTTTGTGTATCCTATCTTCTAAACTTACCCTCTCTCTGCTTGTATTCACTACGTTAGGCACACCTCCAGACTTCTCGGTGAAGACCGAAACAAAGAAGTCATTGAGCATCTCCGCCATTTCCAAGTTCCCTGTTACCGCTTCTCCCTCCTCACTGAGCAGTGGGCCTACCCTGTCCTTGGTCTTCCTCTTCCTTTTAATGTATTTATAAAAGGTCTTCTTGTTTCCCTTTATGCCTGTAGCTAGTTTGATCTCATTTTGTGCCTTTGCCTTTCTAATCTTGCCCCTGCATTCCCGTATTGCTTGCCTATGTTCATCCTTTGTTAGTTGTCCTAGTTTCCATTTTTTATATGACTCCTTTTTTATTTTGAGATCATGCAAGATCTCCTTGTTAAGCCAAGCTGGTCTTTTGCCATATTTTCTATCTTTCCTACACAGCGGAATTGTTTGCTTTTGGGCCCTTAACAACGTCCCTTTGAAATACTTCCAACTCTTCTCAGTTGTTTTTCCCTTCAGTCTTGCTTCCCATGGGACCTTACCTACAAGTTCTCTGAGCTTATCAAAATCTGCCTTCCTGAAATCCATTACCTCAATTGTGCTGGTCTCCCTTCTACCTTTCCTTAAGATCATGAACTCTATTATTTCGTGATCACTGTCCCCTATACTGTCTTCCACTTTCAAGTTCTCAACTAGTTCCTCCCTATTTGTTAAAACCAAATCCAGAACAGCTTCTCCTCTGGTAGCTTTTTCAACCTTCTGAAACAGAAAGTTGTCTCCAATGCAGTCCGGAAACTTATTGGATAGCCTGTGCCCCGCTGTGTTAGTTTCCCAACATATGTCTGGATAGTTGAAGTCCCCCATCACCACCAAATCTTGGGCTTTGGATAGTTTTGTTAATTGTAATTCCAATTGTTAATTGGAAGAATGACTTCTCGTGTCTTGCTCACAACACACCTGTTAATACATCCCACAATCATGTTTGCTTTCTTTGCAACAGCATCACACTGCTGACTCATATTCAGCTTGTGGTCCACTATGACCCCTAGATCCCTTTCTGCCGTACTCCTTCGTAGACAGTTGCTTCCCATTCTGTATGTGTGAAACTGATTGTTCCTTCCTAAGTGGAGCACTTTGCATTTCTCTTTATTAAACATCATCCTATTTACCTCAAACCATTTCTCCAATTTGTCCAGGTCATTTTGAATTATGACCCTATCCACCAAAGCAGTTGCAACCCCTCCCAGCTTGGTATCATCTGCAAACTTAATAAGTGTACTTTCTATGTCGATATTTAAATCGTTGATGAAGATATTGAACAGAACCGGTCCCAAAACAGACCCCTGTGGAACCCCACTTGTTATACCTTTCCAGCAGGATTGTGAACCATTAATAACTACTCTCTGAGAACAGTTATCCAGCCAGTTATGCACCCACCTTATAGTAGCCCCATCTAAGTTGTATTTGCCTAGTTTATTGATAAGAATATCATGTGAGACCGTATCAAACGCCTTACTACAGTCTAGGTATACCACATCCACCGCTTCTCCCTTATCCACAAGACTCCTTATCCTATCAAAGAAAGCTATCAGATTGGTTTGACATGATTTGTTCTTTACAAATCCATGCTGGCTGTTCCCTATCACCTTACTATCTTCCATAGTGGTATGGAAGGTATTTTAAAAGGAAAAAAAGATAAAACAATTTTAAAATTGTTTTGTTTTAACAGTAACATTGCCCCTCATCATTGCCCCTCATCATACATCAGTTGAAGATTTTTAACTCTGAATCTGCATCACTGCAGCTTAGCTACAGGACTAATTGTATTAGCTGGCAGCAGGAGACAGCTGTTATCCCCAAGGTGAGGATGGCCTACTGCGGCCATGTACTAGGTTCAAAAGGTTTTTTGGGGGAGCTAATCTGTATCTCTCTTTCCTTGTCTTTGAGAGGTTGTCTCCCTAAGGGAATCTCGGGTCCATACCACTGCCAAAGCTAAAGTCATGTGCACTGTACTGACTTATTTGTTGCATGCTGATAACATTTTCCTGAGCAATGCAAATGACAGAAGGGAAATGTTTTCAGATGTAAGCTTTTAAAATAATCAAGTCCAGAAGGAACCACTATGATCATCTAGTCCAGGGGCGGGCAATAATATGGCAGCAATTCACCAGGGTTAGCCCCTGGCAGGCCACCTCCACTATATCTACCTGCACCTCCACAGGAACGGGTGCTTGCAGCTCCTAGTAGCCATGGATTGTTGTTACCTGCCAATGGGAGCTGAGAAAGTGGCATGGAGCAGGACACCAATTCCCGCAGCTCCCATTGGCCAGGAACAGTGATCCACAGCCAATGGGAACTGCAAGCATCCATACCTATGGAGGTGTAGGTAAATATGGTGGCAGCCCACCAGGGGCTAACACTGGTAATCCTGATCTGCCCACCACTGATCTAGTTTAAATTCCTACACAAAACTGGCCCTTGGTAAGCTGTACTAATGGTTATTACCCTCACAGTTAAAAATTTGAATTTGTCCAGCTTCAGCTTCCAGACATTAGAAATTGTTATACCTTTGTCCACTAGATTGAATAGCAGTCAATGATCAAAACTTCTGTTCCCATGTAGGTACCTATAAACTGTAAGGGTACGTCTACACTACAGCGCTAATTCGAACTAACTTAGTTTGAATTAGTTAATTCGAACTAAGCTAATTCGAACTAACGGATCCAGACTAAAAAACTAGTTCGAATTAGCGTTTTGCTAATTCGAACTAGCATGTCCACACAGAGTGGACCCTGAACCGGGGTTAAGGCTGGCCGGAAGCAGTGCCGGCAGGACATCAGAGGAGGACTTAGAGCGTGGAGCTGCTGTCTCAGGCTAGCCGAGGGCTGTGCTTAAAGGGACCCGACCCCCACCCCGGACAGACAGTTCTCAGGGGTTCCCCGCTTGCAAAGCAGTCCTGGCTTGGATTGCCTGGAGTACCCACACTGGGCACATCACAGCACTCGGCCATCAGCCCGGCTGCACTTGCCGCAGGCTGCCATCTGGGGAGAGGGGGCAATTGGGGGGCTGCAGGAGAGCTTCCACCCCCAGAAGCCCGCAGAGCCAACCCAGTCCTCCCCATTGGGGGCTCGTACCCCATTCCTCCCTCACCTCCTTCCACTTACCCTTCCCTAGCCCCCCTTCCTGATGTACAAAATAAAGGACAATTGTGTTCAAAAATAGAATCTCTCTTTATTGAACAAAACTGGGGGAGACTGGGAAAAGGAGGTGGGAGAGGGGAAGAGAGAGGGTGGGAGAGGGGAGGGCAACTACAATGATGAGGGGTTTGTAACAGGTCCCATATGAAGAGAGGCTAAACAGACTGGGACTTTTCAGCTTAGAAAAGAGGAGATGGAGGGGGGATAGGATAGAGGTCTATAAAAGCATGAGTGGGGTGGAGAGGGTGCATACAGAAAAGTTCTTCATTAGTTCCCATAATAGAAGGACTAGAGGACACCAAAGGAAAGGAATGGGTAGCAGGCTTCAAACTAGTAACAGAGTTGTTCTTCACAAAGCAAAGAGTCAACCTGTGGAACTCCTTGCTGCAGGAGGCAGTGAAGGCTAGAACTAGAACAGAGTTTAAAGAGAAGTGAGATCAAGTCATGGAGGTTGGGTCCATGGAGTGGTATTAGCCAGGGGGTAGGAGTGGTGTCCCTGCCCAAAGTTTGTGGAAGGCTGGAGAGGGATGGCACGAGACAAATGGCTTGGTCACTGTCTTCGGTCCATCCCCTCCAGGGTCCCTAGGGTTGGCCACTGTCGGCAGACAGGCTACTGGGCTAGATGGACCTTTGGTCTGACCCAGTACGGCCATTGTAAGCTCAGGGCTCAGGGTCGGGGGTCTCAGTGGACCACCTTGATTTTCATGCACACCTGCTCCTAGGTGGCCAGGCTGGCAGCTCTCCTGCCCTAGACGGCTGCTTTCCTGTGCCTAGTGCGGAGGTCGTGGACAAGGTCCACGATGTCCGCACTAGACCAGGCGGGTGCCCGCCTCTTGCGGTCCCGGGCAAGCTCCCGGGAGCCGCCAGCCTGGTCCCGGGAAGAGGGGGAGGGCTGGGGGGCATCGGGTGGCTGGCTCGATCCATGCCAGGTGCAGGGTCTGCTGGCTGGGTGCTGGCAGGCTTGCACCTGGCACGGGCATCGTAGCCAGACCGTGCCCCTTTAAGGGGTCCGGGGCCGGGAGGGGGGCAATAGAGTTTCCCTGGTGTTGGCCAGAGTGGCCACCAGGGAAAGCTGGGGAGGGCTAGCCTCCCACTAGTTCGAATTAAGGGGCTACACAGCCCTTAATTCGAACTAGTAAGTTCGAACTAGGCTTAGTCCTCGTGGAATGAGGTTTACCTAGTTCGAACTAAGCGCTCCGCTAATTCCAATTAAGTTCGAACTAACGGAGCGCTAGTGTAGCGCCTATCAAAGTTAATTCGAACTAACGTCCGTTAGTTCGAACTAACTTTGTAGTGTAGACATACCCTTAGCAAGTCATCCCTTAACCATGTCTTTGATAAACCGAACAGATGGAACTCCTAGAGTCCCTCACTATAAGGCATGTTTACCAACCCTTTATTCATTCTCATGACTCTTCTCTGAACACACTCCATTATTTCATCATTGGCACTGGTATGTCTGCTATTGAATAATTAGTCCTGATGTCCAGAATTCAAGAACAAATGTAGATGTAATATAACATCTCTACTCCCACTCAATAGTCCTGTGGCTAATGGTTTTGGTCACAGTATTACACTGGGGCTATGTCTAGACTGTGCCCATTTGGTGCAAAATATGCAAATGAGGCAAAGCGTGGAATATCACCATGCCTCATTTGCATAATTAATGAGGATCTGTTTTTGCGCAAGAGGCTTTTGTGGAAAAAGGAGCTGTCTACACGGCTCCTTTTTGCACAACCCCCCCCCCTTGTGCAAGAGCCATTCCTCCTGAAAAGGGGGCATTTTGTGCAAAAAGGAGCTGTGTAGACGGCTCCTTTTTGCACACAAGCCTCTTGTGCAAAAACAGTGCCTCATTAATTATGCAAATGGAGTGCGGCAATATTCCATGCTTTGCCTCATTTGCATATTTTTTGCGCCAAACGGGAGCAGTCTAGACATAGTCCCCGATCTCATGTTTAGCTCATGGATTATCCATTATGGCTCCCAAAGTCTCAATACCAATCTCTGCTTCCCAGGCTGGAGATTCCCGGCCTCAACGTATGACTTTACATTTGGTTGTATTGAAACTCATCTTCTTTGCTTGAGCCCAGTTTCCTATGTGATCCAGACAGCTCTGCATCAGTGACCTGTCCTCTTTCTTATTTACCACTGCCCCCAAGCTTTGTGTCATCTGCAGTCTTTATCTGTGATGACTATGTCTTCCTCTAGGTTGTTGATAAAAATGTTACACAGCATAGGGCCAGGACCCAACCCCTGCTGGACACCACTGTAAAAGGGATTCATCATTGAGCAGGTGTATTTCTAATTACACTTTGACTCATTACCACACATCATTTTGATTAAGAAACTGGAATGTTATAAATTCTACATGGCACAATTAAATAGATTAAAAACTGGATAAATTCTAGGTCTCAAACAACTTACAGAAGACTAAACATATTACAAATGCTAGTACTTTTTTGAAACACACTTGTCAAACTAACTTAATTTTATGATATTATAATGGCCACTTTCATGAATACATGTTGATTGGCACTCCGTTACTTCTATGTGAATTGAGACCTGTATTTTTTTTGCTTGGAATCAATGCCGGGTTGAAAGGCCTGTCGTCGTGTGGGTCATTTGGTCGCTCATTTTAAATATTGGCACAATTTTACCTTCTAGCCCCTGGGAACGTCCCCAGTTTCAAAACGTAATGACAATCAAAATTAATAGTCCAAACAGCTACTCTTCCATCCAAGGCTGTGTCTGCATTGGCCGCTTTTGCGCAAAAACTTGCTTCCTGTCTACACTGGCCACAAGTTCTTGTGCAAGAACACTGAGGGTATGTCTACACTAGCCCCCTAGTTCGAACTAGGGTGGTTAATGTAGTCAATCGAAGTTGCAAATGAAGCCCGGGATTTAAATATCCCGGGCTTCATTTGCATCTTGCCGGGCGCCACCATTTTTAAATCTCCAATAGTTCAGACTCCGTGTCTGCGGCTACACGCGGTACGGAGTAGGTAGTTCGAATTAGGCTTTCTAATTAGAACTACCGTTACTCCTCGTGGAACGAGCCCCTCGCCTGCTCCCCAGTGAGCCCCTCGCCTGCTCCCGGTGCCTTGGCTTCTTAAAGTCTTAATAAAGTATCCCCCCCCCCCCCCCCGCAAACCTACCCTTGTGGCTAGGGTTGCCAGGTGTCCGGTTTTCTACTGGATAGTCTGGTATTTGCGCTCTCTGCCTGGTAAAAATTTCAGAAAATATTGGACATGTGCAATGTCCGGTATTGTCTGAATTTCCGGCTGGACACTGGACGGAAGCCTGGTGGCGCCTCCTGTGGTTGTGTGCTGAAACCAGGCGGTGTGGGGTTTTTTTTGTATGCCCAACACGTGTGGTGGTGGGTTTTTTTTTTGCTCGCATGGTCGATATTTTTTGGGAGAGCGTCTGGCAACCCTAATTGTGGCCCACAGATGTTTTCTTTGGAGTAATATGGCCCTCGCCGCTTTCCGAGTTGTGCAGGCCTGAACTAGCTCATAAAGGGAAACAAGAAGACATTCTATAAATATATTAGAACCAAGAGGATGACCAAGGACAGAGTAGGCCCATTGCTAAGTGAGGAGGGAGAAACAGTAACAGGCATTCCTTCATCAGACTTCTCGGTGAAGACCGAAACAAAGAAGTCATTAAGCATCTCTGCCATTTCCAAATTTCCTAACATAGTGAATGCTAGTAGGAAGGGGGTAGGTTTAGATGGTAAAATAAAAAAAGAACAAGTAAAAAATCACTTTGAAAAGTTAGATATCTACAAGTCACCAGGGCCTGATGAAATGCATCCTAGAATACTCAAGGAGCTGATAGCTAGAGGCTCAGATACCTCCTCTATCATCGTTGGAAAATCATGGAAGACAGGAGAGAGTCCAGAAGACTGGAAAAGGGCAAATCTAGTGCCCATTTATAAAAAGGGAAATAAGAACAACACAGAAAACTACAGACCAGTTAGTTTAACTTCTGTGCCAGGGAAGATAATGGAGCAAGTAATTAAGGAAATCATCTGCAAACACTTGGAAGGTGGTAAGGTGATAGGTAACAGCCAGCATGGATTTGTAAAGAATAAATCATGTCAAACCAATCTGATAGCTTTCTTTGATAGGATAACAAGTCTTGTGGATAAGGGAGAAGCGGTGGATGTGGTATACCTAGACTTTACTAAGACGTTTGATACAGGCTACTATAAGGTGGGTGCATAACTGGCTGGATAACCATTCTCAGAGAGTAGTTATTAATGGTTCACAATCCTGCTGGAAAGGCATAACAAGCGGGGTGCCACAGGGGTCTGTTTTGGGACCGGTTCTGTTCAATATCTTCATCAACGATTTAGATATTGACATAGAAAGTACGCTTATTAAGTCTGCAGATGATACCAAGCTGGGAGGGGTTGCAACTGCTTTGGAGGACAGGGTCATAATTCAAAATGACCTGGACAAACTGGAGAAATGGTCAGAGGTAAACAGGATGACGTTTAATAAGGACAAATGCAAAGTGCTCCACTTAGGAAGGAACAATCAGTTTCATACATACAGAATGGGAAGTGACTGTCTAGGAAGCAGTACGGCAGAAAGGGATCTAGGGGTCACAGTGGATCACAAGCTGAATATGAGTCAGCAGTGTGATGCTGTTGCAAAAAAAGCAAACATGATTCTGGGATGAATTAACAGGTGTGTTGTGAGCAAGACATGAGAAGTCATTCTGCCGCTCTACTCTGCGCTGATTAGGCCTCAGTTCTGAGGCTGATTAGGCCTCAGTATTGTGTCCAGTTCTGGGCACCGCATTTCAAGAAAGATGTGGAGAAATTGGAGAGGGTCCAGAGAAGAGCAACAAGAATGATTAAACAAGCCCAACTGTTTCAGTCTTCCCTCATAGGTCATGTTCTCTAGACCTTTAGTTTGGAAAAGAGAAGATTGAGAGGGGACATGGTAGCTGTTTTCAGGTATCTAAAAGGGTGTCATAAGGAGGAGGGAGAAAAATTGTTCTTCTTGGCCTTTGAGGACAGGACAAGAAGCAATGGGCTTAAACTGCAGCAAGGGAGGTTTAGGTTGGACATTAGGAAAAAGTTCCTAACTGTCAGGGTGGTCAAACACTGGAATAAATTGCCCAGGGAGGTTGTGGAATCCCCATCTCTGGAGATATTTAAGGGTAGGTTAGATAAATGTCTGTCAGGGATGGTCTAGACAGAGCTTGGTCCTGCCCTGAGGGCAGGGGACTGGACTCGATGACCTCTCGAGGTCCCTTCCAGTCCTAGTATTCTATGAGTCTATGATTCCTATGCACAATGGGGCACATTAAGGACACAGTTTCAGCTTTTAACTAATAATTTCTTTGATGGCCTGATCTTGTTTCCGATTAAGTCAATGAAATTAAGTCAATGGGAATTTTGTCATTGATTTATACAGGACAAGTAGCAGATTCTACACAAGTTTAAGGTATTTCATCATGTAGTAGAATTGTACCAGTCCTGCTGTGAGTTGAGTGCTCTGTGCCCACTGCAGAGCTGATGTCAACAGAAGATTTTCTACCAATTTCAGTGGGCTATGAATCAGGGCCTATAAAAGCAGTGGTGCTGTTCTGCTATTGAAATAAGACCTGGGAGGAAAGCCTTTGCCGACTGATCCCTTATGCCTCGTACAACGAGGTTTACAGGATCAGTCGGAAAAGGCTTTTCTTGTCAACTGATCCCCGTCTTGACTGCCAGTTTGTGCCGACAAACAGCTGAGCCGGCACAACGCGGCGGCCATTTTTATTCTAATGAAGTGGGGGATATTTAAATCCCCGCTTCATTGACTATTTCGGTATGTCTAATTTACATGCCTCTGTCAGCAGTGACTACTGAACTGTGCTCCTCTGCCTGTAGGACTCCTACAAGGGGACTAGAGGGAAGGAACAGACAGACTTTGGGGGCGGGAATAGAGGCACCAGCTGGGGAGAAAAAGGGGGGATAAGTGCGATAGGGGCAAGGTGGACCACCGCACCCCACCTGGGACAATGTCATCCCCATAGCTGTGTGACACCATCCAAATGTTAGGGATTTGGGGACACCAGCCTGATTTCAATGCAAGTGTATGAGAAACCCATTAAAATATGACTTATTTGTCAACACCAGATCAATCAGCTCTTTCATGAAACCGCTGAGAAACAAACTACAATGTGCAACAGTGATCTGATTTTTTTTAAAATTACCTCTTTTTAATTGTGGACAAGAATCTATCCTATGACACACAACTTTGACTTCAGTGGGAGCTGAACATGAGAATATGTGGGAAGAATTCATCCCTAAGAATTTAGATGAAGCAACTTCATTGATCCAAATACAATGCGGCTACGTCTAGACTGGCATGATTTTCTGGAAATACTTTTAACGGAAAAGGTTTTCCGTTAAAAGTATTTCCGGAAAAGCGCGTCTAGATTGGTCCCGGAGTTATCGTTATAACGATGTGCTTTTGCGCAAAAGCACATCTATATTGGCACCGTGCTTTTGCGCAAAAGCAGAAGCCCGGAACCATTTTGCAGAGGGCAAAAGGCCACCAGCCCTTTCCGGGGGCGGGGCTGGAGCTCCGTTCAGACACGCGCTTAAAGGGATCTCTCTGGAGAGCCGTTTGTCTCCTGCTGCGTGTGTTAGGACCTCTGGCAGGGACTGACAGCCCCTAGCAGTTTTGGTGGTTGCCCTGTGCCTTTTGGACACCACTGCCTTTTGCCCCTAGTGCTTTTGCCTGGTTTTGGTTTCTTGTGCCTTGTTTTGTCCGCCATGGAGCCAGGGGTGGCCATGTGCCTGCTCTGGCCCCTGCCGGCCATTTTCGAGTGCCTGCAGCTGCTGCTCCAGGCTGGTGCCCTCGTGTTCAGGACCTTGAGGCGCAGGTTGCTTTGGACTCCCTCACCAGGGAGGCCATGGCGGCCCTGGGGCATCCCCACCCCAGCGTGGAGAGGCCCTTGTGGAGACTGGACACCAGCACCGACTGGTGGGACCGGCTGGTCCTGGGGCAATGGGACGACCAGCAATGGCTCCGGAATTTCCTCATGTGAAAGCGGACGTTCCTGGAGCTGTGCGCCTGGCTCACCCCTGCGCTCCAGAGAGCCACCCCCCGGCTGTGGGCACCCATCCCCGTCGACAAGAGGGTCGCCATCGCGCTGTGGAAGCTGGCCACGCCAGACAGCTACCGATCGGTGGCACAGCAATTCGGGGTGGGCAGATCCACCGTCGGTGTCCTCGTGATGGAGGTAAGCCCCAGGGGGAGTGGGGTGGGGGGAGGGTGCTGCACTCCATGCCCAGGGGCAGCCAAGACTCCAGGCTGGGTCACCCAGGGGTTTGGGCCGTCCCTCCCTTGCACAAGCCTGCTGGTGCGGGGGGGGGGGGGCGAGGGGGCCCTGGTGTGTATGTGCGTGTGCGTGTGCGTGTGCATGTGCATGCGTGTGCGGACAGAGGGAATCACAGGGGGAGGGGCCAAGGGAGCACGCACTCACCCTGCCTTATGTGATGTGTTCCCCTGTGTTTCTCTGCACCCTTCTGCAGGTCGTCCACGCCAGCAACGACGTCCTGCTACCGAGAGTCATCCACCTGTGCGACGTGGACACTACGCTGGCTGGCTTTGCTGCCCTCGGGTTCCCCAACTGCAGGGGAGCCCTGAATGCAACCCACATCCCCGTTCAGGCCCCGGAGCATCGAGCGGCCCATTTCACAAACAGGAAGGGGTACTGCTCTATTGTTCTCCAGGCCCTCGTGGACCACCGGGGCTGCTTCTTGGACGTCTATGTGGGCTGGTCCGGCAGGGCACACGACGCCCGCATCCTCCGCAACTCTGGACTCTTTCGCAGGCTGGAGGCGGGCACCTACTTCCCCCGGCGGGAGTTGACTGTCGGGGATGTGCCTATGCCCATCTGTGTCATCGGGGACGCAGCCTACGCCCTGCTGCCCTGGCTAATGCGGCCCTACACGGGGCGGCCGGACCAGAACCGGGCCCGGTTCAACGACCGCCTCAACCGGGCCCGAAATCAGGTGGAGCTCGCCTTCGGACGCTTGAAAGCCCACTTCCGTTGTTTGCTCACCCGTCTCGAGATGGGTGAGCGGAATGCAACGGAGGTACTGGCCGCGTGCTGCGTGCTCCACAACATTGTGGAGCGCAGTGGGGAGGCCTTTCTCCCTGCATGGATGGCAGCCGAGGCACAGACGTTCGAACAGCCCCACACAGCTGCCGCCCGCCAGGCGCACCAGGATGGGGTGCGCATCTGAGAGGCCCTAACGGACATGTTCGCACAAGCCCCATGGTAGGGTCGCCTTGGTCTCCCCATACAACTCCCTCCCGTCCCCTCCCCTTCCCCCCCCCCCCCCCGCCCTTACCTCCCCCCAATTGTAAAGTGTCGGTTCCAAGCACATCGGCCGTCATCGTGACTGTTCGTCGGGTGCGTCGGACGTAGCTAGGGTTTCTCTTTTAGTTTAGGCTAGGGTTTAGGCCACCATCGCCTGTCCGAGCTGTCCTGAAGAACAGGAAGAGGATTCGTGGTTCGTGGGGAAGGCTCGAGTCAGTGTACCCGATTCCAGTTGTCTTCGAGGGATCTCCTGGCTGTTCCTCTCCCGAGGCCCGGAAGGACCAAAGGATTGAGGTTGCCAGCAACACTACAATCGTCTGAAGGATGAACTTAATTTGTTGTCAGTATGACCCCTGCTGTGACCTGGATGTTAAGTCTGGTCTTTGTAAAGAGGTACGTGCTTGAACACAGGTATACAAAAGGAGGGGACAGGTGAAACTGGTTTGAACCTGTTGTAAGGCCTGCAAAGGGACTGTGAGGGGACAAATAATGATTGGAGGGAATTTGGTGCAATGGGGCATGACCTGTATATGCATGCAATTGTAAGTGGTCAGTGAAAGAGGGGTAATTACCATGTAAGATAGTCCAAAAGACCTTGCCTTTTGTTTGGGCAGTTGCAGAAACTTTGCAGAAACTTTTTCCTGAGTATCCTGGAGGTTTTTGCCCTGGAATGCATTCCTGAATAAAGCTGGTTGCTTAAGAAGGGTGTCTGCAATTGATTTGGTAGGGGTTTTGGGCCCCCAGCCGAACCCTCGGATTACATTCTCCATCACGTCCCTGCATCTAGACTATGTTACATAATCTTTTGTGTGCGTCTTTTAACCTTTCTTGCTTGTTTGTTATCTATGTTAATATAGTTTGTGGTTTAAATTTTACAAAAGTGTCAGTATTTATTTATGCACCACAAACCAATGACCAATTAAAGGAACGACCGGTGATAGATACGGTATTTGGTGTCCGCATTTTGTAATCCTCTTAAATTTAGGTGGCTAATTGGCATCTCAAATCATTTATTACAGTTACCTCGAGTAACACAAACAACACAGTTTTGTTTTCAACTGAAAAATGTATGTTTTTATTTACAAGGGGGAGGGGGAGGAGACCTTCAACTGGGACGGGGAGGGGGAGGAGCTACTCCTGGGAGGGGTGGCCCCTGTGAGCGCTCCTGCGGGGGCGGACCTGGACATGCGGGGCAGTCCACATCGGGGCAGGCTGTACAGGGAGGTGGGCAGGAGGGGCTATTGCAGGGGCGGTAGGAGGGGGCATTGCAGGAGGAGGCATGGCAGGGGCAGGAGGAGGCATTCAGGAGGGGACATCTGGGCCATGTGGCCGTAGATGTCGGCGTTGCGGCGCTGGGACCGGGTGTCGTGGAGGCCCTCCTCCTCCTGCCACAAGTCCAGGAAGATCTCCAGCTCCCCCGAGGACCACGACGGGGCCCTTCTTTTCTGGCCCCTGGGGGCCTCCTGCGCTGGGGGTGCAGGTGGCTGAGTGCCTGGAGCTGCCATGCTGGCTGCGAGGTGGCTGCTGGGCACGGCAGGGGCACCGTGGCAGACCTCAGGCCAGAGGTCTGAGGCACGCTCCTGCCACGTGCACTCAGCATCCTGCGTCTGCTTTAAGAGCTTGGGTTACCAGGAAGTCCAGGGCTCCTACGGGGTCTCCCGGCGTCCAAGCCGCTTTTTTCCGTTTAGCCTGCTTTTGTGCAAAAGTCTTAGCTAGCTGTCTACACTGGCCCTTTTGCACAACAGTTTTTCGCAAAAAGGACTTTTGCCCAAACGGGAGCGGCAAAGCTTTTCCGGAAAAAGCACTGATTTCGGACAGTAGATCGTCAGTGCTTTTGCGGAAAATCAAGCGGCCAGTGTAGACAGCTGGCAAGTTTTTCCGGAAAAGCGGCTGATTTTCCGGAAAAAGTGGCCAGTCTAGACACAGCCATTGATACTAATAGAATATTGACACAACAAGAAACAGTGACCTAGTTCCATGATTATAAGCTTTTCTTAATATTAACTTAATTTATGTTCATAACATGAGGCATTGTCTACTCTTCAAGCAGTGGAGTGTAATTCCCAATTGGAAGAGACATATGTAAGCGGGAGGAGGAGTAACGGTAGTCTGAATTAGGGGCTTTAGTTCAAACTACCTAGTCCGTGCCACGTGTAGCCGCGGGCAGGGAGTCTGAACTACTGGGCATTTAAAAATGGCGGTGCTGGGGAACATGCAAATGAAGCCCAGGATATTTAAATCCCGGGCTTCATTTGCAAGTTTGAATGCCTACATTAGCCACCCTTGTCCGAACTAGGGTGGCTAGTGTAGACATACCCTCACTGATCATTACATACAGTTCAAAGCGAATACAATTTATTATACAGCAACTGATTAAAAAGAAAAGAATAAGGTTAAAAGAGAACACATAGCCCTGCTTCGTGGTACTGGGACATCACAAACAGCAGTCTGCTGAGTGTAAGGACAGTTCACAGTCTGTTCCTCATAGGTCCCAGGGCTCTTTCTCAGGCCCTGGCTGTGCTGCAGGGGGGTGCAGGTTGGACACGCTTGCTCTGGCAGTGACCACACGACTTCAGGCTGTAGGTGGCAGGACCCCTCTCCCAGTTGGAGTTACAATCCCTCTCCAAGTCTGGCCTGCAAGGCCTCTTGGCTGGTGGCGTCTCCCTGCCCAGAGCCTCTTCCCCCCTCTTTGTTGGTCCCAGCTGCTCACCACACCCAGCTCCAGACTGTGCTGCTTTGCCAGCCTCCAGCTCTTAGCGTTGCTTCTCTGACCCATTTGGCTCTGTTCATTGCACTTCTGCTCCTCAGTACAACTTGCATTCCTTGGGCTGTGTGTGTCTGGCTCTGTCACTGCAGGTCTGCCTGTCAGTACAGCCTGGACCCCTTGCTGCTCTTCTTAGCTCTCGCCCCCTTTGACTCAGACCCAGAAACTCCCAGCTCACAGAACGGATGGGACCTGGCCTCCTAATTCCCTCATTGACAGGCCAGACAGGCCAATTAGGCTGACCTGGAGTGGAGGCCTCTTCCCATTGTCCCTGGGGACTGTCAGTCTCATGGACCCTTCCCCTTTTGGTACTGGGAGCTAGCCAAACAAAAATCTCCACTGAGTTTTAGTAAGGGGCTAACAGTGCCCTTACACATACTTGCACTACCTCTCATTGAACTAATATACTAAAAGTGAGGGTATGCCTACACTACAAAGTTAATTTGAACTAACAAACGTTAGTTCGAATTAACTTTCATAGGTGCTACACATGCAAACCGCTAGTTGGAACTTAATTCAAACTAGCGGAGCGCTTAATTCGAACTAGGTAAACCTCATTCCACGAGGACTAACGCCTGGTTCGAATTAAGTAGTTTGAATTAAGGGCTGTGTAGCCCCTTAATTCGAACTAGTGGGAGGCTAGCCCTCCCCAGCTTGCCCTGGTGGCCAGTCTGGGCACCACCAGGGAAACTCGTCTGCCCCCCTCCCGGCCCCGGAGCCCTTAAAGGGGCACGGGCTGGCTACAGTGTCCGTGCCAGGTGCAAGCCTGCCAGCACCCAGCCAGCAGACCCTGCACCTGGCACAGCATGAACCAGCCACCCGCTGCCACCCAGCCCTCCGCCTCTTCCCGGGACCAGGCTGGTGGCTCCCAGGAGCCTGCCCGGGGCCGCAAGAGGCGGGCATCCGCCTGGTCTAGTGCGGACACCATGGACCTCATCCACGACCTCTGCACTAGGCACAGGAAAGTGGCCGTCTAGGGCAGGAGAGCTGCCAGCCTGGCCACCCAGGAGCAGGTGTGCATGAAAATCAAGGTGGTCCACTGAGACCCCCGACCCTGAGCTTAGAATGGCCGTACTGGGTCAGACCAAATGTCCATCTAGCCCAGTAGCCTGTCTGCCGACAGCGGCCAACACCAGCTATCCCGGAGGGGATGGACCGAAGACAATAACCAAGCCATTTGTCTCGTGCCATCCATCTCCAGCCTTCCAAAACAGAGGCCAGGGACACCATTTCTATCCCCTGGCTAATAGCACTCCATGGACCCAACCTCCATGAATTTATCTAACTTCTCTTTAAACTCTGTTCTAGTTCTAGCCTTCACAGCCTCCTGCAGCAAGGAGTTCCACAGGTTGACTCTTTGCTTTGTGAAGAAGAACTTTCTGTTATTAGTTTGAAGCCTGCTACCCATTCCTTTCCTTTGGTGTCCTCTAGTCCTTCTCTTATGGGAACTAATGAAGAACTTTTCTTTATGCACCCTCTCCACACCACTCGTGCTTTTATAGACCTCCATCATATCCCCCCTCCGTCTCCTCTTTTCTAAGCTGAGAAGTCCCAGTCTCTTTAGCCTCTCTTCATATGGGACCTGTTCCAAACCCCTGATCATTTTAGTTGCCCTCCCCTCTCTTCCCCTCTCCCACCTCCTTTTCCCAGTCTCCCTGAGTTTTGTTCAATAAAGAGAGTTTCTATTTTTGAACACACGTGTCCTTTATTTTGTACACCAGGAAGGGGGGCTAGGGAAGGGTAAGTGGAAGGAGGTGAGGGAGGAATGGGGTACGAGCCCCCGATGGGGAGGACTGGGGTGGCTCTGCGGGCTCCTCTCCTGCAGCCCCCCGATGGCAGCCTGTGGCAAGTGCAGCTGGGCTGATGGCCGAGTGCTGTGATGTGCCGAGTGTGGGCACTCAGGGCACTCCAAGACAGGACTGCTTTGCTGTCCCTCATCGAGGTAGACAAGCGAGCGGGGAACCCTGAGAACTGTCTGTCCGGGGTGGGGGTCGGGTCCCTTTAAGCACAGCCCTCGGCTAGCCTGAGGCAGCAGCTCCACGCTCTAAGTCCTAACCTGATGCCCTGCCGGCACTGCTTCCGGCCAGCCTTAACCCCGGTTCAGGGTCCACTCAGTGTGGACATGCTAATTCAAATTAGTTTTTAAGTCTAGATGCACTAGTTCGAATTAGCTTAGTTTGAATTAACTAATTCAAATTAAGTTAGTTCGAATTAGTGCTGTAGTGTAGACATATCCTAAGAGTGTAGCCAAGGCACAGACTAGGTGCCCACCTGAGACCCTATACACGTACTTGGGGCAGCTAGCCCATCAAACTGCTCATGCTGCCATGGTGACACACGTTATTTTCAAAAGCGGCGAGGAGTCCTGTGGCACCTTATAGACTAACAGATTTATTGGAGCGTAAGCTTCATGGGCAAAGACCCACTTGATCGGGGGCGGGAGGGGGGAGGGACCGGCTGGGAGAGGAGCGAGGCTGGCCAGGGGAGAACGGGGGAGGGGCGGCCGGTGGGAAGCAAAGCTGGTCGGGGGCGGCATTCAGGGGCAGCGAGGCTGGCCGTGGGAGATCGGGAGGAGGAACCGGCTGGCGGTGGGCGGGGAGAGGGAATGGGCCGGCAGGGAGCCGGACTCACCCGGGCACATGCAGATCCCAGGGTGCTGCCCACCCTGCTCATGGTCCCAGCGAAGCAAGTCCAGCTGCGGCTCCAGCACGCGCTGGAACAGTGCTCAGGAGCAGGGACAGAGCTTCCCCTGCTTCCCAGAGGCAACAAGAGGCTCCCAGCACTGATCGCGCCCCCCCCCTCAAGCCACTCCCCTGCCCCCGCCAGGCTTCCGTCTGGTGCCCAGCCGGAGAACCAGAAAATACTGGACATTGTACATGTCCGGTATTTTCTGTTTTTTTTTACCGGACAGAGGGCCTGAAAACCAGACTGTCTGGTAGAAAACCGGACACCTGGCAACCCTATACGTCACCACCCCGCCCCCTTTCGCCTCCCACCGTGGCGCTTGGCTGAGTTCTGCGCCACTCAGCCAGGCCGCTGCGGGGGAGCCCAAACAGCCGCTTGCTCCGCTTGCTCCCCCGCGGCGGCCCAGCCAAGTGGTGTAGAACTCAGCCAAGCGCCACAGCGGGAGGCGTAGGCGGGGCGGTGATGTGCAGTGTGACAGCGGCGCCAGGCCCCGCCCCCTGGCTGTGAACATCACCACCCCACCCCCTTTGCTGAGCACCACGACGAGAGGTGAAGAGTGGCGGGGCGGTGATGTACACGCCTAGGGGGCGGGGCCTGGATGAGTGTGCATCCCCGACAGAGACAGAGGAGAGCAGAGAGAGAGTGAGAGGTAGGAGGGGGAGAAGAGAAGGAGAGACGGAGAGAGAGGCAGGAGGCAGAGGAGAGCTGAGAGACAGAGGGGGAGCCAGTAGGAGGAGGAGAGAGAGAAAGAGACGGCGCGAGAGACCAGAGGCTCAGGAGAGAAGACCGATGTGGAGGAGAGACCTGAAAATCCCATCTTACGACGGGCTAATTGGCTAGTTTCGAAATAAACCCTCATTTCACATGGAATAATGCCTATTTTTAAACTGTTATTTCGATAAGTGCTTATTATGTGTAATAAGCACAGCTGCACCATCAACACATACCCTATTGTGAAATAATAATTTCAAAATAGGGCGAGTATGGACAGCACAGCTGTGCTTATTTCAAAATAATTGACCTCCAGGGCTTCTCACAGCTGCCCTGGTGGCCACTCCATCTACACCACTCAAAATTCTAGTTTCCCTTCCCCTGCAGCCTTTAAAACTGCAGGCAGAAGAGAAAGGGCTTATGGCATGACACAGGCTCTGCTCGCACCGTGCCACACAGCAGGACCCTGCAGAGCCCTCCCTGCTGCCATGGCAGACCCCAGTACTCCTTCCAAGCAACCTATGGCTTCAAGCACACCAGCAGTCACCTCAGAAGCCCCAGCCAGGGGCAGAAGAGGACCCCATCCTGGACTGGTGCAGACATCCTGGATCTCACAGAGGTCAGGGGCCAGGAGTCTAACCTCCAGGATCTCTGCACCAGGCTCAGGAACGCCGACGTGTATGGCTGGATGACTGCCAGCCTGACCCAGAAGGGCCACATGCACACACTGGACCAGGTGCGCATGAAAAATAAAGAACTGTGCCAAGCCTACACCAAGGCCAGGGAACAAAATTCCCACTTTGGAGCGGCACCCTAGACCTGCTGCTATACCAGCAGCTGTATGGCATCCTGGAGGGGAGGTGTCAGTCCCTTCCCCCCCACACTCCTCATGGACTCCGGCCTGGACACACTCATTGTCAGCCTCCAGGAGGGTGGGGGACAAGGAGGAGCAGGCTAGCCTGGACACCATGCCCTCCAGCTAGGAGGTGGTCATCAGCCTGGAGCTAGTACCCCCCGCCCCCTCCCAGGAGGTCTTCCAGGGTTCGGATGAGGCCGGGGAAGACACTTTAGGTGAGTTCTCTACCTTTTCCCTATCTACACACAGGGGCAGGCGGCGTAGAAGGCCCTGTCCCTTCCACGCATCTCCTCTGGATCTGTGAGGGGGGTGCCGTCCTCCACCAGGAGGCAGGTGACATGCTTTTTAGCCCCCCTCTTTTTCTCCAGGGCGTAGAAGAAGCAGGAGCCGCGATCCATCTCCTGTAGGAGATGGATGCAAGATCAAACGAAGGCGCCCTGGGCCCGGTGATCCTCGAGGGCCCAGAGCTCCTCCCGCTTCTCCCGGTCCGCCTCGAGGAGGGTTGCATCCTCAAGGTCGGATACCAGGTCCCTCCTCAAGCTTCAAGACCTCCCGTTCCAACTGCTCTATGGCCGCATCCCTCCGCCTGCTGGCGCCCCGGGAGTAGTCACGGCAGAAGAGCCGGGCGCGCACCTTCCCCACATCCCACCATCGCCGCGCCGAGGGAAAGGCGGGCCGCTGCCCCCGCCAGGCCAGCGAGAACTCCCGGAAGGATGCCACGAAGCCCACGTCCTCCAGCAAGCTATTGTTAAAGTGCCAATAGGCCGGCCCCAGCCTCTCCAAACTCAGAGAGGCCTTCACGGACACCAAATGGTGGTCCGTGAACGGGGCCGGCCGGATGCTAGAAAAGTGGGCTCGTGCCAGATGGAAACATGATAGATAGATGCAGTCCAAGTGGGAGTGGCACAACCAATTGTCCCCCATCCAGATGTAGGTTAAGGTGGTGGTGGGTCCTCTTCACCTCTCCCTCTGGGCGGGGTGTTAGAGGGGAAGGCTGGCAGCCTCCCCACAGACATCAGCAAGGGTTAGGTGGTAGTAGCAGCAGCAGCCCCAGAAGGGAGAGCCTCAGCAACAGGCAGGCATGCAGGTAGACAGATGCAGGAGAAAGCTGAGTAGGAAGGGCTCCCCACAACAATGATAGCAGGAGCAGCAGCCAGGCGGGGCAACAGAGAAAGGGAAGAGTGCTCCAGAGCAGGAGCAGCTACCACATCCTCCTCCTGGAGCCTGGCACTGAGGTGTCACTCAGGGTATGTCTACACTACAATGTTAGTTCGAACTAACGGACGTTAGTTCGAACTAACATTCATAGGTGCTACACTAGCGCTCCGCTAGTTCGGATTTGAATCGAACTAGCGGAGCGCTTAGTTCGAACTAGGTAAACCTCATTTTACGAGGATTAAGCCTAGTTCGAACTAGCTAGTTCGAATTAAGGGGTGTGTAGCCCCTTAATTCGAACTAGTGGGAGGCTAGCCCTCCCCAGGTTTCCCTGGTGGCCACTCTGGCCAACACCAGGGAAACTCTATTGCCCCCCTCCCGGCCCCGGACCCCTTAAAGGGGCACGGGCTGGCTACGGTGCCCGTGCCAGGTGCAAGCCTGCCAGCACCCAGCCAGCAGACCCTGCACCTGGCACGGCACAGAGCCACCCACCCGATGTCCCCCAGCCCACCCCCTCTTCCCGGGACCAGGCTGGCGGCTCCCGGGAGCTTGCCCTGGACCGCAAGAGGCGGGCACCTTCCTGGGCTAGTGCGGACATCGTGGACCTCGTCCACGATCTCCGCACTAGGCACAGGAAAGTGGCCATCTAGGGCAGGAGAGCTGCCAGCCTGGCCACCCAGGAGCAGGTGTGGATGAAAATCAAGGGGGTCCACTGAGACCCCTGACCCTGAGCCCTAAGCTTACAATGGCCGTCCTGGGTCAGACCAAAGATCCATCTAGCCCAGTAGCCTTTCTGCCGACAGCGGCCAACCCTAGGGACCCTGGAGGGGATGGACCGAAGACAGTGACCAAGCCATTTGTCTCGTGCCATCCCTCTCCAGCCTTCCACAAACTTTGGGCAGGGACACCACTCCTACCCCCTGGCTAAGGCTACTCCATGGACCCAACCTCCATGACTTGATCTCACTTCCCTTTAAACTCTGTTCTAGTTGTAGCCTTCACAGCCTCCTGCAGAAAGGAGTTCCACAGGTTAACTATTTGCTTTGTGAAGAACAACTGTCTCTTACTAGTTTGAAGCCTGCTACCCATTCCTTTCCTTTGGTGTCCTCTAGTCCTTCTTTATGGGAACTCATGAAGAACTTTTATGAATGCACCCTCTCCACCCAACCCCTGCTTTTAGAGACCTCTATCCTGTCCCCCCTCCGTCTCCTCTTTTCTAAGCTGAACAGTCCCAGTCTCTGTAGCCTCTCTTCATCTGGGACCTGTTCCCAACCCCTGATCATGTTAGTTGCCCTCCCCTCTCCCAGCCTTTCTCTTCCCCTCTCCCACCTCCTTTTCCCAGTCTCCCCCAGTTTTGTTCAATAAAGACAGAGTCATTGTTGGAAGAAACATTATCTTTATTTTGTACATCAATAAGAAGGGGGGCTAGGGAAGGGTAAGTGGAAGGAGGTGAGGGAGGAATGGGGTATGAGCCCCAGATGGGGAGGACTGGGCTGGCTCTGCGGGCTTCTGGGGGTGGAAGCTCTCCTGCAGCCCCCCAATTGCCCCCCTCCCCAGATGGCAGCCTGCGGCAAGTGCAGCCGGGCTGATGGCCGAGTGCTGTGATGTGCCCAGTGTGGGCACTCAGGGCACTCCAAGCCAGGACTGCTTTGCAAGCGGGGCACCCCTGAGAACTGTCTGTCCGGGGTGGGGGTTGGGACCCTTTAAGCACAGCCCTCGGCTAGCCTGAGGCAGCATCTCCACGCTCTAAGTCCTCCTCTGATGCCCTGCCGGCACTGCTTCCGGCCATCCTTAAGCCCTGTTCAGGGTCCACTCAATGTGGACTTGCTAGTTCGAATTAGCAAAACGCTAATTCGAACTAGTTTTTAGTTCTAGACGCGTTAGTTCGAATTAGCTTAGTTCGAATTAACTAATTCGAACTAAGTGAGTTCGAATTAACGTTGTAGTGTAGACGTACCCTCCGAGACTATTTGAAAACATGGGATGGTGGGCGGGCGAAGCCCGCCCACCTTCTAAAAGCCCCTCCCCAGCCTTATGGGAGGGACACTGGACCCATGTCCAACTAATTCCTTGGGACAAATAATGAATAAAGGATCAAGGAGTGCGGGTTAGAGGTTCAAAATAAGGGAGCCGGATGGGGACACCGAGCAGAGAACCCCGGACAGCGCCCACTGCTCCTCAAAGCTGTCGATGGAGCCAGTGGACGCCGCCCAGAGGAACTCTGCTCGGATTCGTGACACAAGGGAGGAGCGGAAGTAGGCCCCACAGTCGCAGAGAACCCCCTCGTCTAGCATCCTCCTCCTGGTATTGTAGATGGTGCTCTTAGCTAGGGCCAGGAGGAGGTTGACGAGGAGGTCTCGCGACTTTGTGGGGCCACGGATAGGGTGTGCGTAGATGAATAGGTGGGGGGAAAAGTGCAGCCAGAACCTCAATAAGAGGTTCTGGAGGAGCCGGAATAGGGGCTGCAACCTGGCGCATTCGAGGTAGGCGTGCGCCAGGTTCTCCCTCACGCCGCAGAAGGGGCAGGTGTCTGGAATGAGGGTAAACCGCGCCAAGTACACGCCCGTGCTCACGGCTCCGTGAAGGAGCCGCCAACTGATGTCCCCGATGGGCCGCGGAACTAGATCGGAATAGACGCTGGCCCATCGGGGTTCCCCACCCTCTACGGGTCCTAGATAGTCCCGCCATTTGGTATCAGGGCGGGACACGAGGGTGGGGAAATGCAGGGTGTGGAGCACGAGCGTGTACAGATGTTGCCTTGGCGCGGCTTGGAAACAGACCGGCTGCAGATTTTGCAGCCGGCTGGGGGTCCAGGGGTGGGGAGGCCGGGGGGGCCCGTGGAACAGGGGCCCAATAATAAGGGACGGAGGCTTTGCAGGAGGGGAGGGGCGGGGTGTACCCTCTCGCAAGGACCGCTGCAGGAAGTCGAGAGCGGGCCGCGGCAAAGCCGCCTTCACCTCCTGGAGTAGGCGCAGAGGGGTTCGGGGGGTGGAGAGCCCCATGCGCCGAGCGAGCGCTCGGGGATCCACCCAGTCCCCCCTGTCGTAGTCCAGGAGGTCTCCGACCATGGTGGTTTCTGCCAGGATCAGCCTCCGGCGCACCGAGGGAGACTCCGCCACCTGCACGCACAAGGCTGGATTGTGGAGCAGGGGCTCCGCGAGGAGGTCTGCCCCCTCGGAGGCCACAACGGACCTGGTCGCCGAGAACAGCTTCCAGGTCTGGAGGAGGTCCTGGTAGAATTCCGGCAGCTCTGAGAGGTCTCGCCGAAGACCCCTCGGGTGGATGAAAAAGAGCTGCCGGTCGTATCGGAGCCCTCGGAGGCGGCGGAGGAAAGCGCGCGCCAAGGTGCCCCATGCCGGACTACCTGCACTGAAGAGGAGTCTCTGCAGGGCCTGGAGGCGGAAGGTCCGGACCTGGCTGCGTATGCAGACCAGGCCCTGACCCCCCTCCTCCAGGGGGAGGGACAGGACCCCTGCAGAGACCCAGTGCAGTCCTGGCCAAAAGAACCCCAAAGCTGCCCTCTGGAGCTTGGCCAGGACCTCCGGGGCCGGGCGCAGGGTGTTGAGCCGGTGCCAGAGCATGGACAGGACCAGCTGATTGAGCACCAGCACTCTCCCGCGAAGGGAGAGACACCGGAGCAGTCCCGTCCATCTCCGCAGCCGCTCACCCACCCTGGCCTCCAAACCTTGCCAGTTTTCCGGCGGAGAGGGATGCGTGGCGGATAAATAAACGCCCAGATAGAGCAGCGGACCCGCGCTCCACCTGATGGCCTGAAGCGCGGGTGGGAGGGAGCCGGCCCGCCACCCGTCCCCGACCACCAGGCCAGAGCTCTTGACCCAGTTGACCCGGGCGGAGGAGGCTGCTGAGTAGACGGCTTGGCAAGCCTCCACCCGCGCCAGGTCGCCCGGGTCCTGGACCACGAGGAGCACGTCATCGGCGTACGCCGACAGGACCAGCCGCAGCTCCGGCTCCCGAAGCACCAACCCCGTCAACCTCCTACGGAGGAGACAGAGGAAGGGCTCGATCGCCAGAGCGTACAGCTGGCCCGACAGCGGACACCCCTGACGTACCCCCCGCCCGAAGCTGACCGGCTCGGTCAGGGTCCAGTTGAGCCTGACCAAACACTCCGCGAGGGCGTACAGCACCCGGAGAAAACCCACAAACCGGGGCCCGAAGCCGAAGGCCTGCAGGGTGCCCAGGAGATACCCGTGGTCCATCCTGTCGAACGCCTTCTCCTGGTCCAGGGACAGGAGGGCGAACGACAAGCCGTCCCTACACCCGAGCTCTAAGAGATCCCGGACCAAATACAAGTTATCAAATATACTACGGCCCGGGACGGTGTAGGTCTGGTCGGGATGGATCACGTCCGCCAGCACGGACCGCAGTCGCAGCGAGATGGTTTTCGCTACGATCTTGTAGTCCGTGCTGAGGAGCGAGACGGGACGCCAATTCCGTAGGTCGCGGAGGTCCCCCTTCTTCGGCAGTAAGGCGAGCACCGCTCGCCTGCACGACAGAGGGAGGACCCCGCTCTCCAGGGACTCGGCCCAGACGGTGACGAGGTCCGGGCCGAGGACGTCCCAGAACACGCGGTAGAACTCCACGGTCAGCCCGTCCATGCCCGGGGTTTTGTTGTTGGGCATGAGACGGAGGGCTTCCGAGAACTCGGCCAGAGTGAGAGGCAGCTCCAGCCGGTCTCGGTCGCCCGCGCTGACCGTCGGGAGCTCGGTCCAGAGCGCCCTGCAGGCGTCGGCTTCGGTCGGATCCGGGGAGAACAAACTGGCATAGAAGGCCCTGGCCCTTCCACGCATCTCCACCGGATCCGTGAGGGGGGTGCCGTCCTCCGCCAAGAGGCAGGTGACGTGCTTTTTTGCCCCCCTCCTTTTCTCCAGGGCATAGAAGAAGCGGGAGCCGCGATCCATCTCCCGAAGGAGGTGGATGCGGGATCGAACAAAAGCGCCCCGGGCCCTGTGATCTTCCAGGGCTCGGAGCTCCTCCCGCTTCTCCCGGCACGCCTCGCGGAGGAGTGGATCCTCGGGGGCGGACGCCAGGCGCCTCTCAAGCTTCAAGACCTCCCACTCCAGCTGCTCTATGGCCGCATCCCTCCGCCGGCTGGCGCCCCGGGAGTAGTCACGGCAGAAGAGCCGGGCGCGCACCTTCCCCACATCCCACCATCGCCGCGCCGAGGGAAAGGCGGGCCGCTGCCCCCGCCAGGCCAGCGAGAACTCCCGGAAGGATGCCACGAAGCCCACGTCCTCCAGCAAGCTATTGTTAAAGTGCCAATAGGCCGGCCCCAGCCTCTCCAAACTCAGAGAGGCCTTCACGGACACCAAATGGTGGTCCGTGAACGGGGCCGGCCGGATGCTAGAAAAGTGGGCTCGTGCCAGATGGAAACATGATAGATAGATGCAGTCCAAGTGGGAGTGGCACAACCAATTGTCCCCCATCCAGATGTAGGTTAAGGTGGTGGTGGGTCCTCTTCACCTCTCCCTCTGGGCGGGGTGTTAGAGGGGAAGGCTGGCAGCCTCCCCACAGACATCAGCAAGGGTTAGGTGGTAGTAGCAGCAGCAGCCCCAGAAGGGAGAGCCTCAGCAACAGGCAGGCATGCAGGTAGACAGATGCAGGAGAAAGCTGAGTAGGAAGGGCTCCCCACAACAATGATAGCAGGAGCAGCAGCCAGGCGGGGCAACAGAGAAAGGGAAGAGTGCTCCAGAGCAGGAGCAGCTACCACATCCTCCTCCTGGAGCCTGGCACTGAGGTGTCACTCAGGGTATGTCTACACTACAATGTTAGTTCGAACTAACGGACGTTAGTTCGAACTAACATTCATAGGTGCTACACTAGCGCTCCGCTAGTTCGGATTTGAATCGAACTAGCGGAGCGCTTAGTTCGAACTAGGTAAACCTCATTTTACGAGGATTAAGCCTAGTTCGAACTAGCTAGTTCGAATTAAGGGGTGTGTAGCCCCTTAATTCGAACTAGTGGGAGGCTAGCCCTCCCCAGGTTTCCCTGGTGGCCACTCTGGCCAACACCAGGGAAACTCTATTGCCCCCCTCCCGGCCCCGGACCCCTTAAAGGGGCACGGGCTGGCTACGGTGCCCGTGCCAGGTGCAAGCCTGCCAGCACCCAGCCAGCAGACCCTGCACCTGGCACGGCACAGAGCCACCCACCCGATGTCCCCCAGCCCACCCCCTCTTCCCGGGACCAGGCTGGCGGCTCCCGGGAGCTTGCCCTGGACCGCAAGAGGCGGGCACCTTCCTGGGCTAGTGCGGACATCGTGGACCTCGTCCACGATCTCCGCACTAGGCACAGGAAAGTGGCCATCTAGGGCAGGAGAGCTGCCAGCCTGGCCACCCAGGAGCAGGTGTGGATGAAAATCAAGGGGGTCCACTGAGACCCCTGACCCTGAGCCCTAAGC
The DNA here is from genome assembly GCF_049634645.1 of Pelodiscus sinensis. NCBI lineage: Eukaryota > Metazoa > Chordata > Testudines > Trionychidae > Pelodiscus > Pelodiscus sinensis. Next base: position 4,429,287 of record NW_027465931.1, read on the forward strand.
TTACAATGGCCGTCCTGGGTCAGACCAAAGATCCATCTAGCCCAGTAGCCTTTCTGCCGACAGCGGCCAACCCTAGGGACCCTGGAGGGGATGGACCGAAGACAGTGACCAAGCCATTTGTCTCGTGCCATCCCTCTCCAGCCTTCCACAAACTTTGGGCAGGGACACCACTCCTACCCCCTGGCTAAGGCTACTCCATGGACCCAACCTCCATGACTTGATCTCACTTCCCTTTAAACTCTGTTCTAGTTGTAGCCTTCACAGCCTCCTGCAGAAAGGAGTTCCACAGGTTAACTATTTGCTTTGTGAAGAACAACTGTCTCTTACTAGTTTGAAGCCTGCTACCCATTCCTTTCCTTTGGTGTCCTCTAGTCCTTCTTTATGGGAACTCATGAAGAACTTTTATGAATGCACCCTCTCCACCCAACCCCTGCTTTTAGAGACCTCTATCCTGTCCCTGCTCCATCTCCTCTTTTCTAAGCTGAACAGTCCCAGTCTCTGTAGCCTCTCTTCATCTGGGACCTGTTCCCAACCCCTGATCATGTTAGTTGCCCTCCCCTCTCCCAGCCTTTCTCTTCCCCTCTCCCACCTCCTTTTCCCAGTCTCCCCCAGTTTTGTTCAATAAAGACAGAGTCATTGTTGGAAGAAACATTATCTTTATTTTGTACATCAATAAGAAGGGGGGCTAGGGAAGGGTAAGTGGAAGGAGGTGAGGGAGGAATGGGGTATGAGCCCCAGATGGGGAGGACTGGGCTGGCTCTGCGGGCTTCTGGGGGTGGAAGCTCTCCTGCAGCCCCCCAATTGCCCCCCTCCCCAGATGGCAGCCTGCGGCAAGTGCAGCCGGGCTGATGGCCGAGTGCTGTGATGTGCCCAGTGTGGGCACTCAGGGCACTCCAAGCCAGGACTGCTTTGCAAGCGGGGCACCCCTGAGAACTGTCTGTCCGGGGTGGGGGTTGGGACCCTTTAAGCACAGCCCTCGGCTAGCCTGAGACAGCAGCTCCACGCTCTAAGTCCTCCTCTGATGCCCTGCCGGCACTGCTTCCGGCCATCCTTAAGCCCTGTTCAGAGTCCACTCAATGTGGACTTGCTAGTTCGAATTAGCAAAAGGCTAATTCGAACTAGTTTTTAGTTCTAGACGCGTTAGTTCGAATTAGCTTAGTTCGAATTAACTAATTCGAACTAAGTGAGTTCGAATTAACGTTGTAGTGTAGACGTACCCTCCGAGACAGAGGAGCCGGTCTGGGAGCCCTTTTGGGCAGAACCTGACCCCCACCCAGTCACCTGACCAGAAGCCAGAAGGCGTGGCCATGACTATAAAAGCCCAGCCTGAGAGCTCAGTCTGGGCCCAGTCTCCAGGAGAAGGAGGAGGGTGTGGTAGCTTTTGCTCTGGAACACCCTTCCCAGCTCTTGCTGTGAGATCTCCCTGGCCAGCTTTCCCCTGCAGCTGCCTACCTGCTTGTCTGCCTGCTCTCCCCTTCAGGACTGCTGCTGCTGCTACCACCCATAACTTGCTGCTGATGGGGTGGGGGTCCCTGTTGGTCTGTGCAACTGCCATGAAGGGAGAGGTGAAGAGAACCCACCAGCACTACCATCCAGAGGCCTTTCCCTGGTTGGCTGTTGCCTGCCCACTGTTGCTGCTGCTGTACCACCTGTGCCCCTGTTGAGAAGGAGGCCCACCAGTTGGACTTCTGGAGGGGGTTTGTTTGTTGGGACTGAGCTTTAATACCTGTGCTTCTAGGGTGGTGGTAGCTGAGTTGCTGTTAGGGGGGCCAGGGGAGAGGTGTGGAGCCCTACCCCCAGTCCAGCTGCCCCCCCCCGTTCTACTGCCACCCCCCCACCCTCTATTAACACCTGGACTCTCTCTTTGCCCCTCTGCAGGGCTAATTGCTTGGCCGCATTACACCTGGGTCTGTGCAGCAGCAGGCAAAAGACTGAGCCCCATGAGTGCTTGTGGGTCCACCCTGACCCCTTCTTGGACTTGGCCCCCCTCCCTCAGCTACATTTGGCTGGGGGCCTCCCTCACCCCTTGACTTGCCCCCTTGCTTCCTCACCCCAGCAGCTGGCCTCCCTGCTGCCTGCCCCACCCTAGCAGCCCAGTTTGTTTTTCCTTCCCTCCCTGCCATAGCCCTCCCTGAGACTTAGTTTGCTGCCTGCCCCACCCCGACCCTGAAAATTTGTTTGCTGCCCCACCTGATCTCCATGTAGTTCCCCAGTCCGCCCCTCCCCCACCACTCCTCAGTTTGCTGTGCTGTTTGCCCTGCCCTCCAAGCTGCTACCCTCCTTAGTGTTCCACTAGCCCCAGCTTCCCACTGTTCCTCTTTGCTCCTTCCCCCCAGACTCCCATTAGCCCCCTGCCTACTGCCCAGTGCACCCTGGCCCCCTCCCCAAGCACTGGTGCCCCTTCCCCCCATTTAGTTAATGCCCCCTCCATTCACTGCACCCCCTTTGATGTTGCCATAGACCCCTCCCTTTCCCAGTGCAGCTGGAGGAACTGGAACCCCCACCCTGCACCTGTAGCCTTGCCCCTGTCCCTTCAGCACCCTCCTCCTCTGCCTCCAGCCTTGCAGGGAGAAGTGGTTGCTGGCTTCCTTTTCCTTCGGTTCCCCATCCGCACCCTCCCTCCCTACAAGCAATCCAGTGGGAGGGAGTGGTTGATTTCCCCATCCCACTCTCCAGGCCTAGGGCCCTGTTTTTTGGGTGCTGTATGCCTCTGCAGAGTGTCTGGTCAGGCTCAACTGGACCCTGACCGAGCCGGTCAGCTTCGGGCGGGGGGTACGTCAGGGGTGTCCGCTGTCGGGCCAGCTGTACGCTCTGGCGATCGAGCCCTTCCTCTGTCTCCTCTGTAGGAGGTTGACGGGGTTGGTGCTTCGGGAGCCGGAGCTGCGGCTGGTCCTGTCGGCGTACGCCGATGACGTGCTCCTCGTGGTCCAGGACCCGGGCGACCTGGCGCGGGTGGAGGCTTGCCAAGCCGTCTACTCGGCAGCCTCCTCCGCCCGGGTCAACTGGGTCAAGAGCTCTGGCCTGGTGGTCGGGGACGGGTGGCGGGCCGGCTCCCTCCCACCCGCGCTTCAGGCCATCAGGTGGAGCGCGGGTCCACTGCTCTATCCGGGCTTTTTTGCTATCCGCCACGCATCCCTCTCAGCCGGAGAACTGGCAAGGTTTGGAGGCCAGGGTGGGTGAGCGGCTGCGGAGATGGACGGGACTGCTCCAGTGTCTCTCCCTGCATGGGGGGGTACTAGTGCTGAATCAACTAGCCCTGTCCATGCTCTGGCACCAGCTCAAAACCCTGAGCCCAGCCCCGGAGGTCCTGGCCAAGCTCCAGAGGACAGCCCTGGATTTTTTCTGGCCAGGACTGCACTGGGTCTCTGCAGGGGTCCTGTCCCTCCCCCTGGAGGAGGGGGGTCAGGGCCTGGTCTGCATGCGCAGCCGGGTCCGGACCTTCCGCCTCCAGGCCCTGCAAAAACTCCTTTATTGTGCAGGTAGTCCGGCATGGAGAACGTTGGTGCACACCTTCTTCTGCCACCTCCGAGGGCTCCGATACGACCGGCAGCTCTTTTTTATTCACCCGAGGGGTCTTCCGCGAGACCTCTCAGAGCTGCCGGAATTCTACCAGGACCTCCTCCAGACCTGGAAGCTGTTCTCGGTGACCAGGTCCGTTGTGGCCTCCGAGGGAGCAGACCTCCTCGCGGAGCCCCTGCTCCACAATCCAGCCTTGTGCGTGCAGGTGGCGGAGTCTCCCTCGGTGCGCAGGAGGTTGATCCTGGCAGAAACCACCATGGTCGGAGACCTCCTGGACTACGACGGGGGGACTGGGTGGATCCCCGAGCGCTCGCTCGGCGCATGGGGCTCTCCACCCCCTGAACCCCTCTGCGCCTACTCCAGGAGGTGAAGGCGGCTTTGTCACAGCCCACTCTCGATTTCCTGCAGCAAGCCCTGTGAGAGGGTATGCCTCTCACTACAAGCCCTCTGGCCCTTTTTCTCAGGCCCCTGTTCCGCGCCTGTAGCCAGACATGAACCCCCCCCCCCACTGTGACATCCATCTTTGCTTGCTTGAAAGCATGCAGGGCACACAGAGCAATAAAACAGTGTGGTCTTTGAAAGCCGTGAACAGAAGGCCCGGATATGGCAGGCTCAGTGACCGTGAATGGCTGTAAACAGAGATAGGCCAATTGCTGACCAAGAGGCTGCCGAGGAGTGCCCTTGCCTGAAACCCATATTGGTACGTACACACAGCCGTCCGCGGGGGGAGGAATCTCCCGCCCAGCAAAGAATGTCCAGTACTCACAATTTAGTTCTCTCTCTTGCAAGTGTAAATTAAGTTAAAACTTGCTTGTAAGAACTGGCGCCACAGAAACAGACCAGTACAATTTGACATCTTAGATAAGAAAGAGGATACGGGCCCCCAGGGGTATAAAGATGGGTCCAGCAGCACACTCACTCTGAGTGTCAATCTACCATCTATCTGCTGGTCGGGTTTGGTGTTTGACCTCCCGAGGTTCCACGGGGACGCCCACCTCGTATTCGTCTTTCCTAGGAATTGAGAGACCGGCCCTGGCCTGATACGCTGGAGTCGAGAGGCACAGAAGGGGGTAAAAATTGTACCTGGATGTATCCTTTGTTTAAGTATATACATAGTGTTAGAGCGCTTTAAAGATTAAGCTGTCACTTGGTACCATTATTTTCTATCCTCCTTTTTCCTTTGTAACCATTTTAAGATCTATATTTGCTAGCAGTTAAGAAGTAGAGCAATAGCCATTGTAACCATATGCTTTATAAGCCCTTTTAATAAACCTGTAACTAGTTAAGTTTTAACCTGACTCCTTCAGTTGCTGTAACAGAACCAAGCACAATTTAAAAGAACTTCAGCCGGTCATAAGGGACAGGTATAGGAGAGCTTGGGCGTTTGGATCGTGCCACTCCCAGGTGACAGATCCGTTGGGGCATCTCTCAGTCTTCCCTACACTGCCCGCTGCGAAGGGATCCTGTGTCCTAGCAGCTGAAATCTGAGATGTAATAAGCTCTTCCTATAAACTCTGGAGCGTCTGTCAGCCTGTTGGCTGCCCTCTGCGACGGGACCCCGGTCCTAGTGGTAAAGTCACATCTGTTAAACCTTTTCTCAGTCTCACGCACACACACACACACTCTGCCCTGACCGTCGGCTGACAGCGCCTCCCCCGCAGCTTCCCCATCCCTGGACCCCCATCCGGCTGCAGTATCTTCCCAGAGACCATCTGTACATGCTCGTGCTCTACACGCTGCATTTCCTCATCATCGTGTCCCACTCCGATACCAAGTGGCGGGATTATCTAAGATGTGTTGAGTGTGGGGAACCCCAATGGGTCAGTGTGTATTCCAACTTAATCCCATGGCCCATCAGGCACGTCGGTTGGCGGCGCCTTCATGGACCCATGAGCACGGGCATGTACCTGGTGCATTTCACCCCCATCCCAGACACCTGCCCCTTCTGCGGTGTGAGGGAAAACCTGGCGCACGCATATCTGGAATGTGCCAGGTTGCAGCCCCTATTCCGGCTTCTCCAGAACCTCTTATTGAGGTTCTGGCTGCCCTTTTCCCCACACCTTTTTATTTATGCGCACCCCATCCATGGCCCCACAAAGTCGTGAGACCTCCTCGTCAACCTCCTCCTGGCCCCGGAAAAAGCCACTATATACAATACCAGGAGGAGAATGCTGGACGAGGGGGTTCTCTGTGACTGTGGGGCCTATTTCTGTTCCTCCCTGGTCTCACGTATCCGGGCAGAGTTCCTCTGGGCGGCGTCCACTGGCTCCATCGACAGCTTTGAGGAGCAGTGGGCGCTGTCCGGGGTTCTCTGCTCGGTGTCCCCATCTGGGTCCCTCATTTTAAACCTTTGGCCTGCACCCCTTGACCCTGTTTATCATTTGTCCCCCATAATTAGTTGATCCTTGGGTCCAGTCGTCCCTCCCGCAAGGCTGGGGTTTCAAATAGTCCCTCCCTGGGGTTTCAAATAGCACCCCACTACACACACACACACACACACACACACACACACACACACACACACACCTTAAGTCCAGTTCCCAGTTTCTGGGACTGGGCCCATGGTCCTCTCCTAGGCGGGACAGCGCATCGACGTTTGCATTTTCCTTCCCTGCTCAGTGTTGGATGATGAACACGTATGGTTGGAGGGTTAAGTACCACCTCATTAGATGGCCATTGGTATTTCACATCATATGTAGCCATTTTAAAGGGGCATGGTCTGTAAAAAAGATAAGAGTCCCCGAGGAGGTAATACTGCAGTGCCTCGATGGCCCATTTTATCACTAGGGCCTCCTTTTCGATCAGTGACTACTTAAGTTCCCGGGGAAACAATTTCCAGCTAATATACAGGATGGGGTGTTCTTCTCGTTCAGTCCCCTGAGACAAAATACAGGACTATGCAGCACTTTAAAGACTAACAAGATGGTTTATTAGATGATGAGCTTTCGTGGGCCAGACCCACTTCCTCAGATCAAATTGTGGAAGAAAATTGGCATGACCGTATATACCAAAGGGATACAATCAAGAAAAGTGAACACATAAAATTGACAAATTAGATTTTAGAACAGAGGGGGGATGAGGGGGGGGAGGTTAGTGTCTATGAGATAATGATATTAGGGGTGATAATTGGGGAAGCTATCTTTGTAATGGGTAAGATAATTAGCATCTTTGTTAAGGCCCATTCGTAAAGTGTCAAATTTAAACATGAATGACAGTTCAGAGGATTCCCTTTGTAGTTTGGTGTTAAAGTCTCTTTGAAGCAGGATGCATATAGTGAGGTCGTTGAGACAATGCTCAGGCTGGTTGAAATGGCAAGAAACTGTTTTTTCTTTGTGAAACTGTCTGATGTCTGCTTTGTGTGCATTGATTCTTTGGCGAAGTTTGTCCAATATACATAGCAGACGGACACTTTCGGCACATGATAGCTTAAATTATATTTTTGGATGAGCAGGAATATGTGTTCTTGATCTTATAACTGAAATGGTTAGGTCCAATGATGGTGTCAGCAGAGTAAATATGTGGACAAAGCTGGCAACAGGGTTTGTTGCAAGGGAAAGTACCAGGGTTGGCATTAGTGTGGTATGTCCTGTGGTTGTTGGTAAGAATCATCTTGAGGTTAGGTGGTTGTCTATAAGGGTATGTCTACACTACAGCGCTAATTCGAACTAACTTAGTTCGAATTAGTTAATTCGAACTAAGCTAATTCGAACTAACGCATCTAGAACTAAAAACTAGTTCGAATTAGCGTCTAGATTGGCATGGACGCTTTTCCGCAAAAGCACTTTTTGCGGAAAAGCGTCCGTGGCCAATCTAGACGCGCTTTTGCGCAAAAAAGCCCCGATCGCCATTTTCACGATCGGGGCTTTTTTGCGCAAAACAAATCTCAGCTGTCTACACTGGCCCTTTTGCGCAAAAGTTTTGCGCAAAAGGGACTTTTGCCCGAACGGGAGCAGCATAGTATTTCCGCAAGAACACTGACAATCTTACATGAGAGCGTCAGTGTTCTTGCAGAAATTCAAGCGGCCAGTGTAGACAGCTGGCAAGTTTTTCCAGAAAAGCGGCTGATTTTCCGGAAAAACTGGCCAGTCTAGACACAGCCGTGGTGTTCTGTTGTTGGTTTTCTTGGGTCTGTCTTGAAGTAGATGGTTTCTGGGTATTCGTCTGGCTCTTATGGCTCCCAACCTGCTCTGATGCGTCTAATTGACGATTCATGGTGCAGACAAAGTCAGGGCTTAACAGGACAGGCTCGCTGCACAAGGCTTCCTTAAGGCTCTGGAACGAGGTTTCACAGTCAGTACTCCACCTCACCCTTTATGGGCTATCCTTGGTGAAGAGGGCAGTGAGGGGTGCTGTGAGGGTTGCGAATTGGGGGACAAAGCGGCAGTAATACCCCGCTAATCCCAGCAACTGCCGCATTTTCCTCTTGGTGTTGGGTACTGGGTAATTTTGGATGGCTTCGACCTTCCCTACTAGTGGGAAGACTAGGCCCTGTCTCAGACGATAACGAAGGTAAGTGGTCTCCCGCCAACCGATCTTGCACTTCTTTGGGTTGGTTGTAAGGCCGGCATACTGCAGGGTCCGCAAGACGGCAGCTACCTGTAGTAGGTGTTCTTCCCGAACCTGACTGTAGATGACCACATCGTCGAGATAAGCCGTGGCATACTCCATGGGTAGAGCAGGTGGTCCATCATCTGCTGGAAGGTTGTGGGGGCCCCGTGGAGGCTGAAAGGCATCCTCACAAAATGAAACAGGCCTGAGGGAGTAGTAAAGACCGTCTTCTCTCATGACTCTGGCTCCAAGGGGATCTGCCAGTATCCCTTTGTGAGGTCCAGCGTTGTTATAAAATTTGCCGTTCATAGGCAGTCTAAAAGTTTGTCTGTCCTAGGCATTGGCAATGCAGAACCATATGCTTCTGTCAGACTTTGGGACTAGCACCACCAGGCTCCACCACTCGCTATTGGAGCATTCCACAGCCCCCAACTCCAGCATGGTTTGAACCTCCATTTCGACTACCTCCCACATCCGGTGGGGGAGAGGGCGATTACTCTCACCGACTACTTGGCCTGGAGTGATCCCGGTACTGTGTGATATAACGGTAGTTCAGCCGGGGCGTGTGGTGAAGGTTTTTCAGAAGGCCTCCATGAAGCATCGCGCTTACTTCTGCTGATCCTCAGAGAGGGTGTCCCCATGTTGTGGTTCTCCCTCCTCAGTCAGCTTGGGTATCTGGGGGCCCAGGGCAGGCTCAGAGGGATACAGAGTGATCATCAACCCCTCGCGTTCTCACCACGGTTTCAGCAGATTCACATGATACACCTGTTTTTTCTTTCTTCAATCGGGCTGATAAATCTCATATGTGTCTGGTCCCAGCCAGCGGGTGACTTCATAGGGCCCTTGCCAGCAGGCGAGGAGCTTCGATTCCTCAGAGGGGAGAAGTAAAAGTACCCAGTCCCTGGGTTTGAAAGTTCTTTCTTGGGCTCTGCAGTTATAGCTCTGCTCTTGGGTTCCTTGAGCAGCCTGGAGGTTTTCACAAGCAAGGACGCCTGCCCAGGTTAGCTGCTCTTGGAGCTGGAATGCGTATTGGAGGAGCCCCTGCGAAGTTGAGCGGGTCTGTTCCCACGTCTCTCTCATCAGGTCCAGTATGCTACAAGGACGTTGCCCATACAGGAGTTCAAACGGGGAAAAGCAGGTTGAGGCCTGAGGCATTTCCCAGACTGCAAGTAGCAGTGGGGGAAGTAATTGGTCCGATTGTTGCATCTCCGATGGGGGAAACCTCCTTAACATCCCCTTCAGGGGGCGGTTAAAACATTCAACTAGGCCATTGGTTTGGAGGTGGTACACAGAGGTTTGTAATTTTCAGATGCCCAACAAGGCGTATACCTGCCAGAGTAACTGGGAGGTAAAGTTAGTCCCCTGGTCCATGAGGAGCTCCTGAGGAAGTATGGGCATTCCACAGTGGGACGGCTTTGGGAAAATGAGTAGCGTAGTCTACTAGGACAAGGATATAGTGGAACCCGGCCTTGCTCCTGAGAAGTGGGCCCACCAGGTTGAGGGCTACCTGTTCAAAAAGGGTCCCAACTACTGGTAAGGGGACTACCGGTGTTTTTGGCACCCCAGGGTCAGCGGCCAGCTGGCAGTCTGGGTTTGACTGGCAATAATCTTTCACTTCCCGATGCACCCCGGGCCAAAAGAAATGGAATAGCACTCTCGCCAGAGTCTTCTCCTGTCCCAGATGGCCAGCCGTGGGGATATTGTGGGCGAGCCATATTATGGCCTTTTCATGGCAACGAGGGACAAGTAGCTGAGACCCGACCTCCTGTGTCTGAGGGTCTCGTGTCACCCGGTAGAGGCAATCTGCCCTCAATTCAAACCGAGGTCACTGCGCCGCCCTCTGCGGGTCTGTCACCACACCATTGATACATGCTATCTGGTTATAGGCCGCCCTTAGGGTCGGGTCCTCCCGCTGGTCCCGGGGAAATCCATCAGGGCTAATGGTGTCGGATCCTCCTCCAGGGAAGTGTGGGAGGGGTTGAGCGCCTCACGTGTTTCCATTTCTGGAGTACCCTCCTTTCTGGCAGGTTCCCCCAGTTGGGCCTCCCACAGGTCATCATGAACGAGGTCACCTTCTAGCCCGGTCTGGATGGGAGGTCCCCCAAGGCTGGCCTCTCAGTGGAGGGCATTGAACCCTGGCCAATCTCGTCCCAGGATAATGGGGTAGGCCAAAGTGGGAGCCACCCCTAACATTATTTCCTCTGTCATCCCTTCGATGGTTAGGGGGACCCTAGCATGGGAATAGGCTTTCACTTCCCCATGAACACACTGCAGGCGCAGCTCTCCTTCTACCACCGTGGCAACAGGGATGATCCCTGTCTGGATGAAGGGCTGACCGCAGCCTGAGTCCAGGAGAGCTACCACCTACTGTGATCTCACTTGTAGAGGGGTCATGAATTTTGGAGGGCTGGGTTGGCAAGCCCAGGTTTCCCTGGTACAGACCCAGCTATAACTGCAGTCCATCTCGGAGCAGTCCCGTTGTAAGTGTCCCAGACATCTGCACAAAAAACAGGGTTCAATTTCAGTGTGGGAGGGCTGCGCGGGGCCCTCTGGTTGAGGGTACTGCCGACATTCACATGGCACCAGGCGGGGGGGCCTCGGGACTTCCCCATGCCTGGGGTCTGCTTGGACATGGGGCCTTGCTGCTCTGGCCCTCAGCTGGCGGGATGTGAGTCCTGCACTTGGGACAGAAGAATCCCAAGCATTGTTACAGGTTGCAGAAAAGGACCTGGGGATTCCAGTGGATTAGAAGCTGGATATGAGTCAACAGTGTGTCCTTGTAGCCAAGAGGGCTAATGGCATATTAGGTTGCATTAGGAGGAGCATTGCCAGCAGATCCAGAGAAGTGATTATTCCCCTTTATTCGGCTCTGGTGAGGCCACATCTGGAGTATTGTGTCCAGTTCTGGGCCCCCCACTATAGAAAGGATGTGGACGCATTGGAGAGGGTCCAGCGGAGGGCAACCAAAATGATTAGGGAGCTGGAGCACATGACCTACGAGGAGAGGCTGAGGGACTTGGGTTTGTTTAGTCTGCAGAAGAGAAGAGTGAGGGGGGATTTGATAGGAGCCTTCAACTTCCTGAAGGGAGGTTCCAGAGAGGATGGAGAGAGGCTGTTCTCAGTAGTGGGGGATGGCAGAACAAGGAGCAATGGTCTCAAGTTGTGGTGGGAGAGGTCCAGGTTGGATATTAGGAAAAACTATTTCACTAGGCGGGTGGTGAAGCGCTGGGCTGGGTTACCTAGGGAGGGGATACAATCTCCATCCCTAGAGGTGTTTAAGTCTCGGCTTGACAAAGCCCTGGCTGGGTTGATTGAGTTGGGATTGGTCCTGCCTTGGGCAGGGGGCTGGACTTGATGACCTCATGAGGTCTCTTCCAGCTCTATGATTCTAAAATATTAATTTATGACCAACTGTAATCGTCTCAGGCCATGGGCAGCCTCACTGCCTCCCTACAGCTAGTCTCAGAGCCCCATCACAGGGTCAGGGCGGGGCAAACAAACAGTTAAGTACTCCAAAGGGTTTCCGGGTGCAGGCCTGTCTGCAGGCTGACCCAGGGGTTGGGTCTCCTTGCTGGCAGAGAGCTGTCAGAAGCAGGTGGTTTCTCCTTTCAGGGGGAACCTGCCACCCAAGGGAAAAGAGTGGCAGGGGTGGGGGGCACAGATCCACCTGCTCCACTGTGTCCCAGCCCAGGGCCCTAACAGCGGCAGCACTAGCTGCGACCGGGTCGGCAGGGCTCTTGGCTGCAACACGCCATCCAGTCAGTGGGCTAGCGGGGATCCGGACCGCAGCCCAGCAACCCTCAGATGGTGCTAGGTTGGCTCCCCCTGGGCTATTTCATGGTTCCCCCTGGAGTCCTACCTGGCTCCATCTCTGGTCGGCAGGTTCTGAGGGGCCAAAGGAGCTGGAGAACCTTTTTTGGGTCGGGGGTTACTGACCCACAGAAAAATCAGTTGGGGGCCACACAAGTGAGAAGCAAAAAAAAACCCCTCCAACCTTCACTGATGTGGCCCCCCCAACTGTGACACCTCACTCTTCTGGTGCTTCAGCCCCACGGGGTGAGGGGAAGGGGAAGGGACAGGGAGGACTGAGGTTCAGGGCTTCCCATAGGCCAGATTTACTTTTGGGGGGTTCCAGAGTTAGTAGATTTTGTGGACTCCTTTAGGTTCTGGGGTAGGAACAAAAATGAGGGGTTTAATGTGTGGGACAGGGCTGCCAGTGAGTGGATGGGGTGAGGAGGACAAGGTCTGGAAGGGAGTTTGGTGGCAGGAGAGGGTGTGGGTACGAGAGGGAGTTTGGGGGCGGGGAGGGGGGGTTGGGGGAGTAACTCAGAAAAGGTGAGATGGTGAAAATGCAGCCAAATAGCTAGTTAGGGAGGGAAGCAAAGAAATGGGGAGTAAAGGAAAGTGCAGCTTTCCCCCCCACATCTTCCCTCTGCTCCAGCCTCGCTCCCCTCAGCCCCATGTTCCCCCCAGCCTGATCCCCTGCATCACCCCATTCCCCCTCAGTGCAACCTTTGCCCCCTCCCATCCAGCCCCCACAGCCTGATCCCCTGCATCGCCTCATCCCTCTCAGTGCAACCCCTGCCCCCCCATCCTCCTTCACCCCTTCCTATCCCCACATCCCTGTGTGCCCAGCGCACTCACTGGCAGGGCAGCAGCACTGGGACTTGCAGCCCCCCGAGAGCAGCGCTGGGGCAAGGAGGTGCAGGGGGAGAACAGAGCCACTTCCCTACCCAGCACAGCCCTTTGCTGGGGCTCACCACTCACCTGCAGGCTGTGCTCTGGGGCTGGTTCCAGCCTGGCCAGGCACAGCAGGACACTGGGGAAGGGGCTCCCCAACCCCACACACACCCTACAGGGAGCAGCATGGTGCAGCCCAGGCCCTGGTGCCCCATGGAGGCAGCAGCATCAGCTTGTGACCAGCTGCCCAGCCCCACCCCCTCGTGGAGCAGGGAGCAAAGCCTGTAGCTGGGTGTGGGGAAGTCTTAACCCCTTAGCTCCTGGGAGCTGAAGGCCCAGGCTGGGCAGGTGTAGCCCCAGGGATGCAGGGCCCAGTGTGGGGTCACACTGCCCACTCCGCTTGCTGGGCCGCCCAGGTTCCTACATGCCCACACCTTCTCCAGCCCCCCGCTTGCCCTTCCAGCAGGAAGCCGGAGCTGGTTCTCCAGCCTGCAGCTGCGTAATGACCACAAGGCTCCAGCTGCTGCCTGGCCGGGGTGGGGGGCTGAGCCACTCAAAATCAGTTCACATGCCACTTATGGCATGGGTGCTGTAGGTTTCCAATCCCCTGCACTAGACAATGTTACTTACTCTTTCATTTAAAGGAAAAGGTAATTAGAAACTTAACTATCATACAGTGATTGCTTTAGAAGACAGAATTAGCCATGCATATATCATGCCTCTACATGATTTTACTGTGGGATGAGTTTTATAATCTTACACTGAATAGTACCTCAGGCTACGTCTACACTAGCTCGTTAGTTCGAGCTAGGTAGGGTAATGAGGGCAAGCAGAGTTGCAAATGAAGCCGGGGATTTAAATATCCCAGGCTTCATTTGCATGTTCCCAGGCGCCACCATTTTTAAATCCCCGTTAGTCCGAACACCGTGCCGCGTGTAGACTCCAGAGAGGAGTGCCCACTGGCCCACTAGGAGGATTTGGGGACTGGCACTGGCTGTAAGGTAAATTGAGTTTGAGACCCCGATCTAGTCTTATAAAATTACATGGGCAATAGTTACATGGAAAGAACAAAGTACCACATGCACTGTGTGTACTGGGAAATAAATATAACTGCAAAGTGACTTTATTTCAAGTTTCATAAAAGCTGCAGTGCTAATCTGCCCTATCAGCCAGAAAAATGTTTAAATTTTTTCTTCAGCTAAATATTTGGTCAAATGAAGGGAACTATGGAAAACAAGTCTATACTTATGATGTTACATGTACATGTTCATTTCTGAAAAAAAAAACCCGGTATTCTATATATTTTCTTCCTCAATCACACATGATATACAAAATCTTTCTTATTAAAAAACCTAGTTTGAAATTAAAAATGACTAGTGATGTTAAAGTAGATGGATTTAATACAGTCACCTCTCTAGTATATGATCATTATTGAATATTTTATTCTATAAATATTAAAAAATTAAGCCACCAAAGCATGCACATGCCTGAACAGAGACACTCATGTTGCTATCACACTAACCCCTCCCTTCATCCCTCTCTAGTTTGTCTCATTCATTCCTTCTTGTGCCAGGGCTGACCAAATTTCAGATTGTAAGCTCTTCACTGAACAGACTGTTTCTTTCTTTGTCTTTTCTGAAGTTCCTTTTTGGCACTTTAGGGGTATGTCTACACTAGCCCCCTAGTTGGAACTAGGGAGGCTAATGTAGGCATTCGAACTTGCAAATGAAGCCCAGGATTTCAATATCCTGGGTTTTATTTGCATGTTCCCGTCCGGTCGCCATTTTTAAATTCCACTAGTCCGAAGTAACTGCCCGCGGCTACACGCGGCAGTGAAATGGTAATTTGAACTAAGTCCTTAGTTCGAATTAACTGTTACTCCTCATGGACTTAGTTTGAATTACCGTTTCACTGCCGCGTGTAGCCGCGGGCAGTTACTTCGGGGTAGTGGAATTTAAAAATGGCGGCGCCCGGGAACATGCAAATGAAGCCTGGGATATTTAAATCCCGGGCTTCATTTGCAACTTCGAATGCCTACATTAGCAATCCATCCCCTCATCCAGGTCATTGATAAAGATGTTGAACAAAACCGGCCCAAGAACAGATCCTTGGGGCACAAGGTTAGCCAGTCTGTGTCCAAACAAGGCCTTCCCGGTCCTGGAAAGGTGAACACCATCTCTGCCTAGCAGTCCTTCCTGGAAGAGCACCCCGTGGTCAAGGAAGCCAAAGCCCTCCTGGCGACACCATCTTCGCAGCCAGGCATTCACCTCCAGGATGCACCTCTCTCTGCCCGGGCCCCTACCTTTGAAAGGAAGGATTGAAGAGAATACCACCTGCACCCCAAACTCCCTCACCCGTACTCCCAAAGCCCTGTAGTCACACTTGATCCGCTCAGTGTCACACCTGGCAGTATCATTTGTGCCCACGTGGATGAGTAGCATGGGGTAGTAGTCAGAGGGCCGGATAATCCTCGACAATGCCTCCGTAACATCTCGGATACGGGCCCCTGGCAGACAGCATACCTCTCGAGATGAACTGTCAGGGTGACAGATGGGTGCCTCCGTTCCCCTCAGAAGAGAGTCTCCAACCACCACTACCCTACGTTTCCTCCTCGCAGTGGTGGCAGGAGACTGCTCAACCTTGGTGGTGCAAGGCCTGGTCTCCTCCACTGTGGGGGGTGACTCCTTGTCTCCTGCAGAAAGTAAAGTGTAACAGTTATGTAACAACACAGTGGGAGGGTTAGGAGCAGGGCACACCAGAGGGGCCACCGCCAGCTGTTCCGGCCCCGGAGTCAGCAGGGTCATCCATGGAGGCCATACCGGGTAAGTGCCAGCACTGTCCCCTGCCCGGGGGGGAGAGGGGGGGAGGCAGGGAGGGAGACCAAGGACCACGCGTGTGGGCCATGCCTCCCACGGATCACGCAGCCACCTGTGCACATGCGAGCACGTGCCATGCCACCCTTGGGCAGGTGGCTCCAGCTGCGTGACACCCAGGGGCCATGGCCCAATAGGCACACGCGTGTGTGAAGAGACCTGACACGCTCCCGACCCCGGGGCGGGACCCAGCAGGACGCTCTCCCTTCACACGCCCCCTCTACACAGAGGCAGGGGACATCTCCCCCCCACCCCGGCCACACTATACATGGCACAGGGGCATGGGTGCGGTCTTGGGGCAGCTCCCATTCCCGGGGAGAGCCAGACATCTTGACCATGGCCTCTGTGCAAGCACATCGGCTCTGACGGTGCAGGGCATGGTCGTCCTCACGTCGCGGGGGGGGGGGGCTGGGCACCAACCACTGTGTCCCCAGGGAGAACTGACCACTTCTCTTCTTTCTCTACAGCTGCACCAGCTGCTCGTGCAGGGCGCACCACCCCGCCCAGGACATGCTCCCGCACCCGTGGCCTGCTCCGGACCGCCAGCACGTGGCAGGAGTACCGGGACCAGCACCTGGGGGCCCTGCGAGCCCTGCACCACACCGTCCAGGCCTGGATGCTGGAAGACCTGCAGCTGCGCCGGGAGTGCTGGCACAATGTGCTCCGTATAACCAGTGTTAGTTAAAACTCGAGCAGCCGCATTCTGGACCAGTTGAAGTTTCCGAAGGCTCTTTAGAGGCAGCCCCACATAAAGTGCATTACAGTAATCTAGTCGGGATGTAACACGAGCATGGATCAGATGAAGTCAAGGATTGGTGAAAAAGTCAAAAGCAGCCTATTCAGAGAATTGCAAAACAAAAAGGAGAGTGCCGCCCATCATACTGGCATTGAGATGACCCTCTGCTCACTTGACTCACTCTTCCCATCCTTGGCTCCCAGGCAACACGTGATTAATATCAGTCACATCTACAATTGCTTTGTCGATTTTCAGAAGGCATTTGACAGTACAGATTAGAAAGTGACTTAGGCGGTGTTGGAGTCATATGGAGTGGATAGCAGACTGATACAGTTGTTGAAGGATATCAACAATAATGTGGAGGCAGCAGTGAGAATGTGTGGAGAGTTGGGAAGTTTGTTTAGAACGAGTAGAGGTACGAGACAAGGAGATCCGATATCCCCAAGTATCTTCATCACACACCTAGAGAGAGCAATGGACAAGATCAAGGAAGAGGTAGAAGGGATGAGAATTAACAACTTGAGGTTGGCAGATGATATAGTTATCATCGAGGGAGATGAAGAGACGCTAGCGAGAATGGTGCAGGTGCTAAATGAGGAAGGGAAGCAGTATGGACTGATTATGAATATAGATAAAATGAAGACAATGGTATTTGGAGATAAGGAAATAGGAAGGAAGATCAGTGTAGATGGGATCAAACTACAGAACATAGAGAAGTTCACGTATTTGGGGAGCAACATGACGTATGATCTAGACTGTAAGAAGGAAATAGCGACTAGAATAGCGAAAGTGAGAGTGAGTTTGAAGGCGATGGATAAGATCTGGAAAAGTAAAGCGATTAAGCTTAGGAACAAAGCTGAGCGTCTTGAAAATGTGTATTTAGCATGTTGTGCGGATGTGAGACATGGGTGATAATGAAAGATTCAAAGAGAAGGATATTGGCATTCGAGAGGAGTTGTTATAAAAAGACCCTGAGAATAGGATGGATGCAGAAGGTCACCAACGAGGAATTAAATAGGAAGATACAGCTGAAAGAGAACCTACTGCAGGTGGTTATACAATGGAAGTTACAGCTATTCGGGCATATCTGCAGAATGAACGACGAGCAAAAAGTTAAGAGCCTGGTATTTGGCATAATGGATGGTCCGAATAGGAGAGGCAGACCCCACAGAGAATGGGTAGATGATCTAGTAGATTAGCTCTGCACCAAAGCCACTCCACACTGTACAGGGAAAGATGGAAGGAAATAGTGAGGGAGGCATCGGACACCAATGGGCGCTGAGACCATGGTGGTTGTTGATGATGACTCCAGTTTATGTGCAGATAGGAAAAATGTGCTCAGAATTCTTTCTAAATAAATGAAAGAAAATGCTTCTATGTTTATTATGATTAAAATTGCAATGTAAATAGTGGGAAAACATTTCTTGTGAATTTTCACTGGAATTTGGAAGATAATTTGGACTCAGTTGAATCTGCCACTGCTTTCTGATTCATTTTGGTAGACATTCTCATAGTCACAGTTTTTAAAGCATGTGCATCTGTGAAAGGAGAACTTTATATTTTAATATTTACAGAAAGCAAATTTTGAATTTTATATTGGAGTGTAAAATTCTGTTTTTGCTATTTTGGTTGGGTCCATAGCTCAACCAATCATACCCAATAACTGTGCCACCTGACCTATGTAACCAACCAACAGAGCCCTGATTTTGACATTCAAATGAGCTATTCATATAGGAAAAAATGTCTCACATTTGCAAATAATATTTAATAAAATACGTACCTCAGAATTTCACTATCTTCTTGCAATCAATTCTGTGCCAAACAAATCCATTCTATGGCCATTGAAATCAGTGGTAATCCTTCCATCTATTTCAATGGGCACTGAATCACACACCAGCAGAGACAAAATTTGAGAAATAAATGGTCAATTCCACTCTATATTCAATTATGTTAAGGATCTGGAAATTTTACAGCATTCGACTGAACCTAATTAATTACTACTCACAACACCCTTTTAATCTAGAGAAGAAATTATATGCCCTGTTCACAGTGACTTAATTAACTTGCTAAAAGTGACAGTGAATCTTCTAGTACAGCCTAAGAGAACCCAGGAGTCCTGACTCCCACTCACCTTCTCTAACCACAAAACAAAAGTCTTAAAAATGTCCCACTTGGAAATATATCCTCTTCATGAGAGAATCCTTAGCAATATAAAGGTGCACCAGAGCTCTGGACTAATCTTGGATGCTGAGACTGATGAAGAGATCATGAATTTTAGCCACCATGAAATTTCTCTATAATATTAGTGATGCAAGGCAGAATTTCTTCAAACCAAGCAGTGACTAAACAGGATTTCACAAAACTATATCCTCATTATAGAACACTTTATTTATTCACAAATCTCTCTTTCATCATTTTACCTGCAGCCTTTTCCCATAAAGGAACCAGCTAATGAGCAGAGTGGAAATTAAGCTTACCGTGACTGAGCTGTGTTTCATTTTGGATTGAATTAAAAGTTATTGACAGCAGGTCTACGCCCACTGCAGGTGAATGCTAAAGAGAACATAAGCAGGAGCTTAATGGGGGAAAAAAACAAGAAAGAAAAGTTATTTTAAGCCAATAAGCATTTATAAAAATCAAGCAGTATATAGGCCGATTATGTTCAGACACCCTATCCATCAGCAGGTTCCATCTCATGTAGGAAACGGCAGGTAGTGATCTGGTAGGAAACCTAGCCAAGTTGGTAAGGTTATGCACTGGCTCCTATGACATCATCATTGCCAGACGTTTCTTTAGAGTAAATAACCTCTCCCACATGTCCCTGAGCTCCTGAAATAAATTTCAGTTGCTATTAGTCCCAAGGACATTCTAAATCACCTTGGATTAATAGGCAGCAGAAATAGAAGAGGGGGGGATCCGGTTTTCATTTTCATTATTCCATCAGAAGTGTTTCAGATGAGGTCATTGTGAAACACATCAGATGCAGCATGCAGCAATCAGGAAATAAACATCTGCAGGCAGGGATGGATGTTTACATCCACATACTGAGAACCTGGCAGCAGGTTGTGCTGTAATTCACATGTTGTGAGTGGGGTTATACATACTTGAAATGAAGGCAAGGCCGGGGAAGTCTGGGCTTACACACATTCTCTCTCTAGCAAGCCCTGACAGAGCTTCACACTCTGCCATGCATCACAGCTGGGAATGGGGTTAGGAGTAGGTTACAGCAAAGATGGAGGCTGGGTGTGACATGCAGACTTTGAGAACAGGCTCGGTGCTAGGGATAGCCCTGCATTTTGGAAAAAATCTGGGGCTATGTCTACACTACAAGGTTTTTGCGCAAAAACCGGCAGAGCATCCACACCTCAAGCACGTTTTTGTGCAAGAAAATTGGCAGAACAGTGGGCTTTTGCCGGTAGAGCTATTCCTCTCCCCATGAGGAATAACTCCTTTTAGCACTACAGCTCTTGTGCAGAAAAGCAGGTATGGACGCTCCAGAGGGGTTTTTGCTCAAGAAACCCCTATCAGAAAAAGCACAGGTGCTTTGATGGCCATTCCGTGAACGGCCATCAGAGCTTTCTTGCGCAAGAGTGTCCATGCAGTGTGGACGCTCTCTTGTGCAAAAGCACATCGCTTTTGCGATGCGCTTTGAGGTCTCGATGTGCTTTTGCGCAAGAAGTTTTTGCACAAGATCTCTTCTGCATAAGGCTTCCTGCGCAAAAACCCTGCAGTGTAGACTAAGCCTTGGAGTACTTGCATCCCAAGGGTACGTCTACACAGCAGGGCTAAAGTTGAATTAAGCTATGGAACTTCAGCTACATCAATTGCGTAGCTGAAGTCGAAACAGCTTTATTCAGCTTTAGGCGCTGTCTACACAGCAGGAAGTCAAAGGAAGAGCACTATTCCTTCCACTTCCCTTACTCCTTGTGAAATGAGGGTTACAGGAGTCAGAGTAAGAAGTCCTCCAGCTCGACATTATTTCGAAATAACAGCTTGCAGTGTAGACGCACTCCTGGTTATTTTGGGATAATGTCAGTTACTCTGAAATAATGCTGCTGTGTAGACATAGCCCAACTGACCAGGGATTAAAATTCTCTCCAGCGTAGAAGCCCAGTGTAAGGCACATGCATCGTGTAACTCCTACTTAGCCCCCATGGGGGTGATTGGGATCTAAATGGTTTCTACCACTCTCTACACAGGGGAAAATCTAATCCCTAGGAGTCTGGAATTAACACAATAAAGTAAAGAAATGGCAGCTGTATGGAATGTGTCCAGGAGAAATTCAAATGCCACCCATAGGTGAGCTGACAGACTTGCTGGGTCCTTGGATAAGGTGTGTATGTGGGGTTTCCATGCTCCCAGAAGGGGCAGGGCCTTGGACAGAGGAGGCAGGGCTGAAGCAGCTGGCCTTCAGGGCCACCTGGACTGTGTTCCCTAGTGCCACCCAGAGTGTGATGCCCAGGGCTCTGCAGCATGCCACTTGAGGCTATGTTGGCGATTTAAAAGGACCAGGGCTCCGGTTACCATCACTGCCACACTAATGGCAGCACCGGGCCCCTTTGAATAGCCAGGCAGTGCAGCATTTGCCCCCCTTGCCCTGCCTATTGGCAGGCCTGGTTGCCCAACTGATTAATGGAGCAAGGTTTTCTGTTTCTATTGGTTGTGCACATTTGCACATGCGTTGGTGCACATACAAATTTATTCCACATATCGGTGGAAAAGATTAGAGGGAACATTGTTCCCTTGATATTAATATTCTCTCCAAATCTTCAAGGAGGGTGTTAGGATTTTGTTAGCTTGACCACATGAGAAACAGAGGTTAACTATGTAAGCAGGGACTGAATTGCTGTTTGCTGTCAGCCAGCTAGAAGGAGAGAGCTGCCCTGGGGGTGGGGGTGGATGTGCTCACTCCAATTGTTTAGCTCTGCAAGATAATTAACTGTTAACTGTTGATATGTAAATACAGCTCATGCCAGGAAGGGGAAGGAATCCGAGGTGTGGCTATGTAAATCCCATTCAGCCAGGGCTGATGAAAGGTCAGTGTTGGAATGGAATGTGGAGAATTGTAAATGATTTGGGGCTGTTGTGGGGGTCACTAATCATGCTACCCCTAAATGTGGGAACTGTAAAATATGACACCAGTGCTTGCAGGAGAGACACCACCACTGTAAGAAGTCTCAGAGGAACAAGCCTCCCCCCTTCCAGAGTTGAGTAAACTGAGTTGGGCGGGGGGGGGGGGGGGGGGGGGGGGGGGTGGAAAGGGCTTGAGGACTGAGACAGCCTGCTTCATGCCTGCCAGGTGTGAGCTGTAAGACTGGCTCAAGCCCCCTTTCCCCCTGGTTTTAAGGATAGACCTAAAGCAGACTCCATAGCTACGTCTAGACTGGCATGATTTTCCGGAAATGCTTTTAACAGAAAAGTGTTCCGTTAAAAGCATTTTTGGAAAAGCGCGTCTAGATTGGCAGGACGCTTTTCCGGAAAAGCACTTTTTGCGGAAAAGCATCTGTGGCCAATCTAGATGCGGTTTTCCGCAAAAAAGCCCCGATCGACATTTTTGCGATTGGGGCTTTTTTGCGGAAAACAAATCTGAGCTGTCTACACTGGCCCTTTTGCGCAAAAGTCTTTCGAAAAAGACTTTTGCCCAAACAGGAGCAGCATAGTATTTCTGGAAAAGCACTGACGATCCTCCTTTTCTCCCCTGCCTGTTCTTCCTGAACAGTCTATACCCTTCCATGACAGCCCTCCAGTCATGCGAGTCATCCCACCAAGTCTCTGTTAACCCA
The DNA here is from genome assembly GCF_049634645.1 of Pelodiscus sinensis. Taxonomy (NCBI): domain Eukaryota; kingdom Metazoa; phylum Chordata; order Testudines; family Trionychidae; genus Pelodiscus; species Pelodiscus sinensis. The sequence goes on from NW_027465931.1 coordinate 4,451,426, forward strand.
ATTAAATCATATTTCTTGGTCTGGGCCAGGGCCTCCAATTCTTCCTGTTTGTTGCCCAGGCTTCTCGCATTAGTGTACAAACACCTGAGAGAACCAGTTGATCGCCATATCTTCTCCATTCGAATCAGGGGTCTTTCTTTCTTTCTTTCTTTCTTGTTCCTCTCTGCATTTCTTCCTGGTATCCGACTTTCCCACTTGCCTCAGGGTTTTGGTCACCGTCCCCCGACAAACCTAGGCTACGTCTACACTGGCACTGGTGGGAACGGCTGGTCCTGGGGCAATGGGGCGACCAGCAATGGCTCCGGAATTTCTGCATGAGAAAGCGGACCTTCCTGGAGCTGTGCGCCTGGCTCACCCCTGCGCTCCAGAGAGCCACCCCCCGGCTGTGGGCACCCATCCCCGTCGACAAGAGGGTCGCCATCGCACTGTGGAAGCTGGCCACGCCAGACAGCTACCGATCGGTGGCACAGCAATTTGGGGTGGGCAGATCCACTGTCAGTGTCGTCGTGATGGAGGTAAGTCCCAGGGGGAGTGGGGTGGGGGGAGGGTGCTGCACTCCATGCCCAGGGGCAGCCAAGACTCCAGGCTGGGTCACCCAGGGGTTTGGGCCGTCCCTCCCTTGCACAGGCCTGCTGGTGGGGGGGGGGGGGGCGCGCCTGGTGTGTGTGTGCGTGCGTGAGGACAGAGGGAATCACGGGGGGGGGGGGCAAGGGAGCGCACACTCACCCTGCCTTATGTGATGTGTTCCCTTGTGTTTCTCTGCACCCTTCTGCAGGTCGTCCACGCCATCAACGACGTCCTGCTCCCAAGAGTCATCTGCCTGCGCAACGTGGACACTACGCTGGCCGGCTTTGCTGCCCTCGGGTTCCCCAACTGCGGGGGAGCCCTGGATGCAACCCACATCCCCGTCCGGGCCCTGGAGCATCGAGCAGCCCATTTCATGAACAGGAAGGGGTACTGCTCTATTGTTCTCCAGGCCCTCGTGAACTACCGGGGCCGCTTCCTGGACGTCTACGGGGGCTCGTCCGGCAGGGCACACGACGCCCGCATCCTCCGCAACTCCGGACTCTTTCGCAGGTTGGAGGCGGGCACCTACTTCCCCCGGCGGGAGTTGACTGTCGGGGATGTGCCTATGCCCATCTGTGTCATCGGGGACGCGGCCTACCCCCTGCTGCCCTGGCTAATGCGGCCCTACACGGGGCGGCCGGACCAGAACCGGGCCCAGTTCAACGACCGCCTCAACCGGGCCCGAAATCAGGTGGAGCTCGCCTTCGGACGCTTGAAAGCCCACTTCCGTTGTTTGCTCACCCGTCTCGAGATGGGTGAGCAGAATGCAACGGAGGTACTGGCCGCGTGCTGCGTGCTCCACAACATTGTGGAGCGGAGTGGGGAGGCCTTCCTCCCTGCATGGATGGCAGCCGAGGCACAGACGTTCGAACAGCCCCACACAGCTGCCGCCCGCCAGGCGCACCAGGATGGGGCCCTGAGAGGCCCTGACGGACATGTTCGCACAAGCCCCATGGTAGGGTCGCCTTGGTCTCCCCATACAACTCCCTCCCATCCCCTCCCCTTCCCCCGCCCCGCCCTTACCTCCCCCCAATTGTAAAGTGTCGGTTCCAAGCACATCGGCCGTCATCGTGACTGTTCGTCGGGTGCGTCGGACGTAGCTAGGGTTTCTCTTTTAGTTTAGGCTAGGGTTTAGGCCACCATCGCCTGTCCGAGCTGTCCTGAAGAACAGGAAGAGGATTCGTGGTTCGTGCGGAAGGCTCGAGTCAGTGTACCCGATTCCAGTTGTCTTCGAGGGATCTCCTGGCTGTTCCTTGTCTGAGGCCCGGAAGGACCAAAGGATTGCGGTTGCCAACACCACAATCGTCCCCTGCATCTAGACTATGTTACATATTCTTTTGTGTGCGTCTTTTACCCTTTCTTGCTTGTTTGTTATCTATGTTAATATAGTTGTGGTTTAAATTTTACTTAAAAGTGTCAGTATTTATTTATGCACCACAAACCAATGACCACTTAAAGGAACGACTGGTGATAGATACAGAATTTGGTGTCCGCATTTTGTAATCCTCTTAAATTTAGGTGGCTATTTGGCATCTCAAATCATTTCTTACAGTTACCTCGAGTAACACAATAATCAACTGAAAAATTGTCTATTTTTATTTACAAGGGGGAGGGGGAGGGGGAGGGGGAAGAGACCTTCAACTGGGACGGGGAGGGGGAGGAGCTACTCCTGGGAGGGGTGGCCCCTGCGAGCGCTCCTGCGGGGGTGGACCTGCACATGCGGGGCAGGCCGCATCGGGGCAGGCTGCACGGGGAGGTGGGCAGGAGGAGGGGGCATTGGAGGGGTGGCAGGAGCAGGGGGCATTGCAGGGGCAGGAGGGGGCATTGGAGCAGGGGGCATTGCAGGGGCAGGAGGGGGCATGGGCAGTGCTAGGGGAGGGATGGGGGGGCATGGGATAAGGCCATGCCATAATGTATCTCATGTACTATGTGTGCTGTGACGGTGGCCATGGAGTCGGCCATCCTCGTGCACTGGGCCTGGAAGGCAGCCCAGGCCTCCTGGTGCCACTGAAGGTCCCCCTGGACGCACTAGCAAACGGAGCCCTCTATTCGCTCAACCGCCTGGACATGCCGGCGAAGGAGCTGGTTGTGGTGGCGGAGCCGCTGCCTCCGTGGTTGGGCGGCTGGGGGTGCCGCTGCTGCCGGACTGGAGGGTCCCCGGCTTGTGCTTGGTCCCACTGCAGGGAAGAAAAGAAAGGACAGGTCAATCAGGCAGCCCGGCCATGGTCCCCACACCTCATGCCCTCCACCCCTGAGCCAAGGTGACACCACAGTAGTGTGGCTTGGGCCCACTCGGTTATCCCCCTGCCCCCCGTGTTGTATGTTTGCAAAGAGGACTGCCCCTGGAGTAGGGTCCTCCTCCATGTATTGTAACCACCGGTCTGTGTCCTGGCCCCGTGGAGGGCAGGAGGGCGCTTGTGTTGCGTTCACCTGTGGAACTCCCTACCGGTGGAGGCTGTGAGGCTTTGGGCTAATCACTGGTGTTTGACAGGGAGCGAGATGCATCCCCACACAGTGCCTGGGAGCACGTCTGGCAGAGGTGGTCTGGGCTCTCAGATCCCCATCGCGTGGGATATCTCCTGGACGGAACCAGGAGAGTGACTGGGGAGTGTCCCATCCTTGCAGCAAAACTCAGGCGGCCCTAGGGGCGGCCCGAGCGCTTCCCACCCTTCTCCCTCCCACTATCCCTCACACACGTAGCCCAGGGACATGTGTGGCCGCAGTGGGGACTTCCCTCGGGGGGCCAGCCTGTACACGAGGTGTACAGCTAGTTCAGATAGGAAGCCTAATCTGAACTAGCTAGTCCGAACTAGCCGGCATTTAAAAATGGCGCCAGCTGGCTTCATGCAAATGAAGCCCGGGAAATTCAAATCCCAGGCTTCATTTGCAACTCCGTATGACTACATTACCCCCCCTAGTTCAAACTAGGGGGGTAGTGTAGACATACCCCCTTATCCTATTTTGTTCACGTTATCGTTGTTTACTTGTTGGCTTACCACTGCACAGTCAGATGTGGACAGCTCAATGAACACCACGTTGAATGTGGATGAGCAGGCCAAATTACTCCCTTTAAGGGGCTGGGATATTGATTTCTGGAGGAGAAACTAAGCCTCAAATTCAGCATCTGACCCACAGAAAGCTGTTCAATTCAGATATATAAAGAAGGAAATGGAGTAGGGGGAAAGACAGAGAAGCGGGAGGAGCTCCGGGCCCTGGAAGATCACAGGGCCCGGGGCGCTTTTGTTCGATCTCACGTCCAGCTCCTTCGGGAGATGCATCGCGGTTCCCGCTTCTTCTATGCCCTGGAGAAAAGGAGGGGGTCAAAAAGCACATCACCTGCCTCTTGGCGGAGGACGGCACCCCCCTCACGGATCCGGCGGAGATGCGTGGAAGGGCCAGGGCCTTCTACGCCAGTTTGTTCTCCCCGGATCCGACCGAAGCCGACGCCTGCAGGGCGCTCTGGACCGAGCTCCCGACAGTCAGCGCGGGCGACTGGGACCAGCTGGAGCTGCCTCTCACTCTGGTCGAGTTCTCGGAAGCCCTCCGTCTCATGCCCAACAATAAAACCCCGGGCATGGACGGGCTGACCGTGGAGTTCTACCGCGTGTTCTGGGACGTCCTCGGCCCGGACCTCGTCACCGTCTGGGCCGAGTCCCTGGAGAGCGGGGTCCTCCCTCTGTCGTGCAGGCGAGCAGTGCTCGCCCTATTGCCGAAGAGGGGGGACCTCCACGACCTACGGAACTGGCGTCCCGTCTCGCTCCTCAGCACGGACTACAAGGACGTAGCAAAAGCCATCTCGCTGCGACGCTGGTCCGTGCTGGCGGACGTGATCCATCCCGACCAGACCTACACCGTCCCGGGCCGTAGCATCTTTGATAATTTGTACTTGGCCCAGGATCTCTTGGAGCTTGGGCGTAGGGACGGCTTGTCGTTCACCCTCCTGTCCCTGGACCAGGAGAAGGCATTTGATTGGATGGACCACGGGTATCTCCTGGGCATGCTGCAGGCCTTCGGCTTCGGGCCCCGTTTTGTGGGTTTTCTCCGGGTGCTCTACACCCTCGCGGAGTGTTTGGTCAGGCTCAACTGGACCCTGACCGAGCCGGTCAGCTTCATGCGGGGGGTACGTCGGGGTGTCCGCTGTCGGGCCAGCTGTACGCTCTGGCGATCGAGCCCTTCCTCTGTCTCCTCCGTAGGAGGTTGACGGGGTTGGTGCTTCGGGAGCCGGAGCTGCGGCTGGTCCTGTCGGCGTACGCCGATGACGTGCTCCTCGTGGTCCAGGACCCGGGCGACCTGGCGCGGGTGGAGGCTTGCCAAGCCGTTTACTCGGCAGCCTCCTCTGCCCGGGTCAACTGGTGGCCTGGTGGTCGGGGATGGGTGGCAGGCAGGCTCCCTCCCACCCGCACTTCAGGCCATCAGGTGGGTGCTGGTCCGCTGCTCTATCTGGGCGTCTATTTATCCGCCACGCATCCTTCTCCGCCGGAGAACTGGCAAGGTTTGGAGGCCAGGGTGGCTGAGCAGCTGCGGAGATGGATGGGACTGCTCCGATGTCTCTCCCTTCGCGGGAGAGCGCTGGTGCTAAATCAGCCGGTCCTGTCCATGCTCTGGTACCGGCTCAACACCCTGCGCCCGGACCCAGAGGTCCTGGCCAAGCTCCAGAGGGGAGCTTTGGAGTTCTTTTGGCCAGGAATGCACTGGGTCTCTGCAGGGGTCCTGTCCCTCCCACTGGAGGAGGGGGGCCAGGGCCTGGTCTGCATACGCAGCCAGGTCCGGACCTTCCGCCCCCAGGCCCTGCAGAGACTCCTCTTTAGTGCAGGTAGTCCGGCATGGGGCACCTTAGCGCGCGCCTTCCTCCGCCGCCTCCGAGGGCTCCGATACGACCGGCAGCTCTTTTTTATCCACCCGAGGGGTCTTCCGCGAGACCTCTCAGAGCTTCCGGAATTCTACCAGGACCTCCTCCAGACCTGGAAGCTGTTCTCGGCGACTAGGTCCGTTGTGGTCACCGAGGGGGCAGACCTCCTCGCGGAGCCCCTGCTCCACAATCCAGCCTTGTGCGTGCAGGTGGCGGAGTCTCCCTTGGTGCGCCGGAGGCTGATCCTGGCAGAAACCACTGGACTAGGACATGGGGGACTGGGTGGATCCCTGAGCGCTCGCTCAGTGCATGGGGCTCTCCACCCCTCGAACCACCCTGCGCCTACTCCAGGAGGTGAAGGTGGGTTTGCCGCAGCCTACTCTCGATTTCCTGCAGCGGTCTTTGCGTGAGGGTACGCCCTGCCCCCCCCTTCCTGCAAACCCTCCGTCTACTGTTATTGGGCCCCTGTTCCATGGGCCTCCCCATCCCTGGACCCTCAGCTGGCTGCAAGATCTGCAGCCGGTCTGCTTCCGAACCGTGTCAAGAGAACATCTGTGCACGCTCGTGCTCCACACATTACATTTCCTCACCCTCGTGTCCCACCCCGACACCAAGTGACGGGATTATCTAACACCTGTGGAGGGTGGGGAACCCCTATGGGCAAGTGTGTATTACACTTTAATTCTGCGGCCCATCGGGGACATCAGTTGGCGGCTCCTTCACGGAGCCGTGAGCACGGGCGTGTACTTGGCGCGGTTCACCCCTATCCCAGACACCTGCCCCTTCTGCGGCGTGAGGGAGAACCTGGCGCACGCCTACCTCGAATGCGCCAGGTTGCAGCCCCTATTCCGGCTCCTCCAGAACCTCTTATTGAGGTTCTGGCTGCACTTTTCCCCCCACCTATTCATTTACGCACACCCTATCCGTGGCCCCACAAAGTCGCGAGACCTCCTCGTCAACCTCCTCCTGGCCCTGGCGAGGGCTGCTGTATATTATACCAGGAGGAGGATGCTGGACGAGGGGCCTATTTCCGTTCCTCCCTTGTGTCACGTATCCGGGCAGAGTTCCTCTGGGCGGCGTCCACTGGCTCCATCGACAGCTTTGAGGAGCAGTGGGCGCTGTCCGGAGTTCTCTGCTTGGTGTCCCATCCGGTTCCCTTGTTTTAAAGCTTTGGCCTGCACCCCTTAATCCTGTTTTTTATTAATTGTCCCAAGTAATCAGTTGAACCCCAGGTCCAGTCGTCCCTCCCTCAAAAGGCTGGGGGAGGGGCTTTTAGAAGTGGGCTGACGCCCGCCCACCCCCTGGGATTTCAAATAGAGCCCCACTACAGTTCTCTATGGCTCCTAATTGCAGGAGGTGGTCCAGTTCCTGCATGAGAACAGCTTCATGAGAGGAGTCCCCGGTGTTCCCTCAAAGGGTATGTCTAGACTACATGGCTCCGTCGACGGAGCCATGTAGATTTGTTTGTTCGGCAAAGGGAAATGAAGCCGGAATTTAAATAATCGCGGCTTCATTTAAATTTAAATTGCTGCCCCGCTCTGCCGATCAGCTGTTTGTTGGCAGATCGGGGCAGTCTGGACGCTCCCCTGCCAACATGAAAGCCCTTTATCGACCTCCCCAGTAAACCTCATCCTACGAGGCATAATGGGGAGGTCGATAAAGGGCTTTCAGGTCGGCACGGGAGCGTCCAGACTAGCGCGCTGAGCCGACAAACAGCTGATCAGCTGTTTGTCGGCTCAGCGCAGCAGCCATTTAAATTTAAATGAAGCCACGATTATTTAAATCGCCGCTTCATTTCCCTTTGCCGATCAGCCTCATCTACATGGCTTCATCGATGGAGCCATGTAGTTTAGACACACCCTAAGACTTTTCCATCCATGAGCGGAGTGAGTTTTGTCTTGTGCACCAATATTGAGGTCATGTGCGCTTGTTCTGATGGGTGCCACTGTGGCATCCAAGTTATTAACAAATATCTTGTATATATTTTTTTAAATGCTATGGAAGACATAATCCTAAAATAAGGGATATTTAACAAGGTGCATGACTTTAAATGTTTATTTACTATGAAGTCAAATAAAAAGAAAATGCTGCAAAATTTTCAGTAGCCAACTTCCTCTGTTTATAGCCCTCTACTAGACTATCCCCCAGCTGGGCTTCCTCCTCACTTAAATCTGGCTCTCCTTTCAGGGAACTGTTAACTGGCCTTTCTGTGCTTCTGTAGGATACACTCTCCATTGCACACCTAGACAACAGCTTATTAAATATGTCTCCCCATTCACATTGTATCTCAGGCTACATTTTATTTTGGATCAGAGGTGAAGTCAATCCAGTGTAATTCTAGACTGTTCTTTTTATTTATTACAGATAAATAGCCAACTTAGAAAATGGAGTTACCTGTGATGCTTGTTCTGCACACAAGACATAAATCAGATCCAAAGCTCTCTGATGAATCAAGTGCAGATTTCCCTTGATTGCTTATGAATTCATCAAGGGAATCAACATTCTCTGAAGCTTAAATGTCTATTAATAAAAATAATGTATAAGAAAGGTGACAAGTATTCTTTGTCATGTGACAGAGTGCACAGGCACTTCACTATATTATTTCAATGGTAAGTTTAACATTATAATCTATTTTCTGTTTCACAAAAATTTCTTAACTAATTGCCATATGGAGTGGGGGCAGGCTGCAAAAGGCATTTTATATCTTGTCAGGCCTTTCATATTTTGGAAGCCATAACTGTTCTTGTAGTGCCTAATGGCAAAGGGAAACGTTATTCCTAGCTGCTGGAGGGAAACCTGCAGTGTCTGCAGCTGAAGCAGTCAAATGTATAGTGACCAAATACAACGTTTGTGAGTGGAGTGGACTAGTCAGTTATAGGGGTGACCTGGAAAATACACCCTTACCCACATTGTGACTAACTATCTGGAGGTCCTGCTTCAGCAATAGCAGGGGCCAGGATTCGGGCAGAGTCCATGAGGAAGTTAGCATGATGCTGCGCTAGCTCACACATGGCTTACCCTATTATTCTTCACTTCTGTAACTGCAATTAATAAGTCTCAGAGGGGTAGCTGTGATAGTCTGTAACTTTAAAAACAACAAGTAGTCCTCTGGTACCTGTAAGGCACCCCCAGCTGGAAAAAGGGGGGGGGGGCCCTCGCCTGCCCTGTTGCCGAGGGCGCCTTCTCTACTACCCCTGCAATTCTGTGATCCTTGCTATTCTCGCTGTGCGGCACCTCCGCACGAATTTCCCGCCTCCTGGGCAGCGGCCCCTCGCCGGGGAAAAGTGGCGGGGGGAGGGAAGGGGGTCCGGGCCCACCCTCGCTCCGGACCCCGACCCAGGGCCCTAGAGTCAGGACACTAGTCCTCACTCACAACGGGGGGGGGGGGGGGGTCTGTGAACCCTAAACATCCCCGCTCACGGGTTCCGCAGCCCCGCCCTGGGCCGCTTCTTCCTCCCCCTGGTCCATCCCCTCCGGATCCTTGACCCCCTGGGTTTAGCCGCACCCAGGGTCGCCAGTATCCACTCTCCTCCGAATCCTCCCTGGCCGCTCCTTCCCTCTGCTCGTCCGCCCCCCTTGGAAGTGCGGCGGCTATCTTTAAACCCCCCGCCCGGCGTCGGCTGATGACGCCTCGCCCCACATCATCCGTAAGCGTCGGGTTCCCCCGGCGCGCCGGTGACGTCACGCTTGGCGTGGGGACGGGCGGGCGCTGATCCTCCCTGGCGCCCGGGTCTCCGAGCCCCGTCGGCGTCTCTCCTGGTTCGGGGCACCCCCGGGCCGGGCCTGTCCCCAAGAGTGACGGGGCTGACCCGTCACACACCTTCCCCCTCAAGTCCGAGTCTCTCCTTACCATCTCACCCCCCGGTGTCTCGGTTATTCATGACAGGCAGTCCGCATTTCCGTTCGCGGTTCCTGCCCGATGTGTCACCTGAAATTGATACGGTTGTAGACTGAGGTACCATCGCAAGACTCGTGGGTTTGTCTCTTTCATATTCTGCATCCACTGGAGGGGCGCATGGTCCGTCACCACGGTAAATTTCCCCCCTAAAAGAAAATATCGTAGTGAATCAATTGCCCATTTCAGGGCCAGGGCTTCCTTCTCTATTGTCGCGTATCCCTTCTCCCGGGGAAAGAGTTTGCGGCTCAGATATAAGATAGGGTGTCCCTCTCCCCCTTTCTCCTGTGTCAAGACGGCCCCTAGTCCGGCCTCTGATGCGTCGGTCTGTAATATAAAAGGTTTGTCAAAGTCCAGCTGCGCCAGCACCGGCGCGCGTACCAACCGCCTTTTCAGTTCCCGGAAGGCCGCCTCGCACGTCGGTGCCCACTTTACTTTTTCGGGTTGTCCTTTCCGGGTGAGATCTGTGAGGGGGGCTGCTAATGATGAAAAGTTAGCTATGAACCGCCTATAGTACCCTGCCAGGCCGAGGAATTGTCTCACCTTCCTTTTTGTGGTGGGGGTGGGGTATTCCCGTACGGCCTGCACCTTATCTACCAAGGGCCTCAGTTGCCCCCCCCCCCCTACTGTGTACCCCAAGTATGAAACCTCTGTTTTCCCGAACTGGCATTTTTTTGGGTTGGCCGTTAGGCCCGCCTGTCGTAGGTCTTTCAGTATTGCTGCCAGGTGTTCTAGGTGTTCTTCCCAAGATTTGCTGAATATTATAATGTCATCAATATAGGCGGCCGCATAGTTCTGATGGTCTCTCAAGATGCGGTTCATAAGTCTCTGAAATGTTGCGGCGGCCCCGTGAAGTCCGAACGGCATGTTCCTAACCTGGTACAACCCAAAGGGAGTGGCGAACGCCGTGTTTGCTTGTGCCTCCGCTGATAACAGGATTTGCCAATAGCCCTTTGTCAGGTCTAGGGTCGACAGATAGGCGGCCCCTCCAAGATGGTCCAACAACTCGTCTATTCGGGGCATGGGATAGGCGTCAAAGCGGGAGATGGCGTTCACCTTCCTAAAGTCTATGCAAAATCTAGTAGACCCATCAGGTTTGGGTACTAGGACAATAGGGCTCCGCCACTCACTGTGGGACTCCTGTATCACCCCCCACCCTAGCATAGCTTGTAGTTCCTCTTTTACGGTGCCCCACAGTTTCCGGGGAAGCGGGCGCATATTATCCCGCACTACTTTGCCGGGCTCTGTCCTAATGTCATGTTGTACCAGGGTGGTCTGTCCGGGGCGGCTCGTCAACACCTCCCGAAACCCTCCCAGGAGGCACAGTAACTGGTCCCGCTGTGGGCGGGAGAGGTCCTCTCCGACCTTTATCCCGTCGACCTTGACCTCTGGCTCTCCCCATGGGCCGAACTCGATGTCAGTTGGCCGGGGGTCGACTAAGAAGGCCTCCTGAGGGTTCCATTTCTTTAGTAAGTTAACATGATAAATTTGCGTTTCCCCCCGGCTCCTATTTACTTGTACCTCGTAGTCCACGGGCCCCACCTTCCTCAATATCCGGAAGGGTCCTTGCCAGTGTGCTAGCAGTTTCGAGTCTCCGCTGGGAAGTAGCAGGAGGACCTGGGCCTTTCTATCATAATTCTCCTTCTGTCGGTCTTGTGACCTCTTCAGGTTCCCTTGGGCCCATCCCGCTAACTCATGCAGGGTTTTCTTCAGCTTACTCACGTACTGGGCTGTCCCGAGCGCGGTGGAGGTGGCGGCCTCCCATCCTTCTCTTACCAGGTCTAGGATGCCTCGGGGCCGCCTTCCGTACAGTAGCTCGAATGGGGAGTATCCTAAGGACGCCTGGGGGACTTCTCGCACCGCAAACATCAAGGCCGGGAGTAACTTATCCCATTCGCGAGGGTCGTCCTGTGCGAACTTCCGCAACATCCCCTTCAGGGTACGATTAAAACGTTCCACTAAGCCGTCCGTTTGCGGGTGGTACACGGATGTTCGAAGTTTCTTGATCTGTAATACCTTACACAAGTCCACCATTACCTTAGATGTTAAATTCGTCCCTTGGTCCGTTAACAACTCTTTGGGTAGCCCCACCCATGAGAACAATTTTACCAGTGCCTCCGCTATTATAGGGGCCGTGGCTTTCTTCAAGGGGATGGCTTCGGGCCAGCGCGTAGCATAGTCCACAATAACCAGAATGTAGCTATGCCCCCGTGCGGACTTATCCAGGGGCCCCACTAGGTCCAGCGCGACCCGTTCGAAGGGGGTCCCCACCACGGGGAGGGTGACCAACAGGGCCGGAGGTACCCGACTGGTAGAGGTCTTCTGGCACTGCGGGCAAGAGGTACAGAAGTTCTTAATTTCTTGGTACACCCCTGGCCAGTAAAACCGCTGTAACACCTTCTGCTGAGTCTTTTCCGCCCCTAAATGCCCTGACCACGGATGCTCATGGGCTAGTTCCAGGACCTTCCAGCGGTATGGTCGCGGGACTAGGAGTTGCCACCTCTCCTCCCCCGGGAGGTCTCCCTCAGCTACCCGGTACAGGCGGTCCCCCTTTACCTCAAACCGGGGTCCGCCGGGCTGGCTTGGTGGACTCCCGGGTTGGGGTTCCTCTGTCGTCCGAATCTGGGCCCAGGCGGCTTGCAAGGTGGGGTCCTCCCGCTGCTGTGTCAGGAAGTCTCCCTCCTCCACCTCAAGGCGTGCCATCACCGGAGTCCCTTCCACTCTCTGTGGGGGCCCTGCCTCCTCCTGCTCCTCCTCCCCCTGGGCTACCAGTGTCCCCCGCTCGGCGTCCCCTTCCTTCCCGGGGGGTTGTACCTCACCCCATTGACTTAAAAGTCTCTTTAGCCCCGGCCAATCCCACCCCACCAGGAGTGGGTATGCCAACTTGGGGCCTACTGCCACTACACATTCCTCTTCTAGCTCTCCGTCCCTGATCTGCACCCGCGTCGTGGGGTAGTGATGAACATCTCCATGGACGCACCGTAGGGCTATGGTGGGGCCCTTTGCTTGCTTCGGGTATATTACGTCCCTCCTAACGATGGTCTGCCCACACCCTGAGTCTAATATCGCCTCCACGGGGTGCCCATTAACCCATAGTTTTCTGGTTACCTGGGCGGTGCTTGCTGGTCCTCGTCTCTGGCCGAAGGTGCAGTCCATCATCGTGCAATCCCGTTTGTAGTGGCCCTCCTGTCCGCATTGGTAACACACTACCTTAGGCGCCCCTTCCTGCGGGGACATCCCTGATCCGGTCTCGGTCGCTCGATCCACCCTAGCTTCGGTTGGGGGCCTGCTCCACCGGGGTGCCAGCCTCCTTTCTGGGAGGGGTCCTAAGGGTCCTCTCCGGCCCTCCCCGCTGCGTAGGGGTCCGACGGGTTTCGGTGGATTCGGCTCGCCCTTCCTGGCCTCTCGTTGGGGCCCGCCGGCGGGCTTGCCTTCCACCCCTTCTGCGGCTAGAAAGTGTTCCATCAGGGTCACAGCTTCGTCTAAGGTTTCTGGCAGGTGCCTGCGTACCCACAGCTGCCCTTCCGTGGGGAGGATACGGATATACTGCTCCAGGATAACCATGTCGGCTACCTGGGTCCCCGTCTTATTCTCGGGCTCGAGCCACCGCGTGCCTGCCTCCCTCACCCGCTGTGCCACCGCCCGTGGTCGTTCTTGTGGATCGTACCTGGCCTCGCGGAACCTCCGCCGGTGTGTCTCCGGGGTAACCCCTAGCTGGTCGAGCACCGCTTCCTTCACCTTATAATAGCACAACGCGTCCCACGTCGACATCCCTCGGTAGGCCAGCTGGGCGGGTCCTGAGAGATACGGGGCGAGTAAGGTCGCCCAATGTTCCTGGGGCCATCTGGCCGCGGTGGCCACCCGCTCAGACGTGACCAAGAAGGCCTCCGGGTCATCGTCCGGTCCTAACTTAGTCAGGCGTATGGGCAGCCGGGTCCCGCTCTCCTCTTCGGCCCCCGGTGTCCCAGTCACGACCCCCATGGCTGTGCCCCGCGATTCCCTCGCCGCCTGATCCTGCTGCTCTTGAATCTGCGTCAAGAGCTGTTGCAAGGCCTGCATCTGCTGCTGCTGCTGCACCTTCTGGGTCTCAGTCCACCACTCTATAATCCGATTCGGTTCCATCCTTTCTGTAAAGTAACCCTATATTACCACTCACTCCCTTCCTTCTAGACCCCTGTTTCGGGGTGATTCATACCCACATTCTCCACCACGTGTAAGGCACCCCCAGCTGCAAAAAGGGGGGGGGGGGCCTCGCCTGCCCCGTTGCCGAGGGCGCCTTCTCTACTACCCCTGCAATTCTGTGATCCTTGCTATTCTCGCTGTGCGGCGCCTCCGCATGAATTTCCCGCCTCCTGGGCAGCGGCCCCTCGCCGGGGAAAAGTGGCGGGGGGAGGGAAGGGGGTCCGGGCCCACCCTCGCTCCGGACCCCGACCCAGGGCCCTAGAGTCAGGACACTAGTCCTCACTCACAAGGGGGGGGGGGGGGGTCTGTGAACCCTAAACATCCCCGCTCACGGGTTCCGCAGCCCCGCCCTGGGCCGCTTCTTCCTCCCCCTGGTCCATCCCCTCCGGATCCTTGACCCCCTGGGTTTAGCCGCACCCAGGGTCGCCAGTATCCGCTCTCCTCCGAATCCTCCCTGGCCGCTCCTTCCCTCTGCTCGTCCGCCCCCCTTGGAAGTGCGGCGGCTATCTTTAAACCCCCCGCCCGGCGTCGGCTGATGACGCCTCGCCCCACGTCATCCGTAAGCGTCGGGTTCCCCCGGCGCGCCGGTGACGTCACGCTTGGCGTGGGGACGGGCGGGCGCTGATCCTCCCTGGCGCCCGGGTCTCCGAGCCCCGTCGGCATCTCTCCTGGTTCGGGGCACCCCCGGGCCGGGCCTGTCCCCAAGAGTGACGGGGCTGACCCGTCACAGTACCTCAGAGTCTAACATAGAATCATAGAACCATAGAGCTGGAAGAGACCTCAGAAGCTCATCAAGTCCAGCCCCCTGCTCTAGGCAGGACCAATCCCAACTAAATCAACCCAGCCAGGGCTTTGTCAAGCCGAGACTTAAACACTGCTAGGGATGGAGACTCCACTACTTCCCTAGGTAACCCATTCCAGTGCTTCACCACCCTCCTAGTGAAATAGTTTTTCCTAATATCCAACCTGGACCTCTCCCACCACAACTTGAGACCATTGCTCCTTGTTCTGCCATCTGTCACTACTGAGAACAGCCTTTCTCCATCCTCTTTGGAACCTCCCTTCAGGAAGTTGAAGGCTGCTATCAAATCCCCCCTCACTCTTCGCTTCTGCAGACTAAACAGACCCAACTCCCTCAGCCTCTCCTCATAAGTCATATGCTCCAGCCCCCTAATCATTTTGGTTGCCCTCCGCTGGACCCTCTCCAATGCGTCCACATCCTTTTTGTAGTGGGGGGCCCAGAACTGGACACAATACTCCAGATGTGGCCTCACCAAAGCCGAATAAAGGGGAATAATGACATCTCTGGATCTGCTGGCAATGCTCCTCTTAATGCAACCTAATATGCCATTAGCCTTCTTGGCTACAAGGGCACCCTGTTGACTCATATCCAGCTTCTCATCCACTGTAACCCCCAGGTCCTTTTCTGCAGAACTACTACTTAACCGGTTGGTCCCCAGCCTGTAACAACACTTGGGATTCTTCCGTCCCAAGTGCAGGACTCTACACTTGTCCTTGTTGAACCTCATCAGATTTCTTGTGGCCCAATCCTCCAATTTGTCTAAGTCACTCTGGACCCTCTCTCTGCCCTCAAGCGTATCTACCTCTCCCCCTAGCTTAGTGTCATCCGCAAACTTGCTGAGGGTGCAATCCATCCCCTCATCCAGGTCATTAATAAAGATATTGAACAAAACCGGTCCTAGAACCGAACCTTGGGGCACTCCGCTAGAAACCGACTGCCATCCTGACATTGAGCCATTGATCACTACCCGCTGGGCCCAGCCTTCTAGCCATCTTTCTAGCCATCTTACCGTCCATTTATCCAATCCACATTCCCTTAACTTGCTGGCAAGAATATTGTGGGAGACCGTATCAAAAGCCTTGCTAAAGTCAAGGTATATAACATCCACTGACTTTCCCATATCCACAGAGCCAGTTACCTCATCATAGAAGCTAATCAGATTGGTCAGGCACGACTTGCCCTTTGTGAATCCATGCTGACTACAGGCAGTCCCCGAGTTACGCGGATCCGACTTATGTCGGATCCGCAGTTACAAACGGGGTTTGTTGCCCGTCTCCCTGGTCTGCTGGAGACCAGCAGACCAGGGAGACGGGAAGCAAAGCCTCTGAGGACACCGGCTGCGGGACAGCCGCGGCGCGTCTGGGCTGTCCGCTGCCCGCGTGCTCCGCGGCTTTACTCCACGTCTCCCCAGACCAGGGAGACGGGGAGCAAAGCCGGGGAGCACGCGGGCAGCGGACAGCCCAGACGCGCCACGGCTGTCCCGCTGCCGGCGTCCTCAGAGGACCAGGGAGACCAGGGAGACGCGGAGCAAAGCCGCGGAGGACCCAGGTGGCGGGACAGCGGTGCGTCTCGGTCCCCCGCCCACGTCTCCCTGGTCTGCTGGGGGGGGGGGCGCAGCTAGTACGCCCCCCCCCCCCCCAGCAGTCCAGGCTTTTCTCCGGACGCCTGTGGTAGAGCAGCTGGGGCGCTGCCGGTTGGTCCCGCAGCGCCGCTCTGGGTGCTACTGGAGCAACCCAGCAGCATCCCAGCTGCTCTGCCCCAGGCGTCCCCAAGTCAGCCGCTGCTGAAACTGACCAGCGCTGACTACAGGAAACCCGAGGCAGAGTTTCTCTGCCCCGGGCTTCCTGGAATCAGCCGCTGATCAGTTTCAGCAGCAGCTGACTTGGGGATGCCTGGGGTTCTTAAGTTGAATCTGTATGTAAGTCGGAACTGGCGTCCAGATTCAGCCTGTTGAAACTGATCAGAGGCTGATTCCAGGAAGCCCGGGGCAGAGCAACTCTGCCTCGGGCTTCCTGTAGTCAGCCACTGGTCAGTTTCAGCAGTGGCTGAATCTGGACGCCAGTTCCGACTTACCTACAGATTCAACTTAAGAACAAACCTACAGTCCCTATCTTGTACGTAACCCGGGGACTGCCTGTATTCCTAATCACTTTCCTCTCATCCAAGTGCCTCAAAATGGATTCCTTAAGGATCCCTTCCATGATTTTTCCAGGAACCGAGGTAAGACTGACCTGCCTATAGTTCCCTGGATCGTCCTTCTTCCCTTTTTTAAAGATGGGCACTACATTTGCCTTTTTCCAATCATCCGGGATCTCTCCTGATCTCCACGACTTTTCAAAGATAATGGCCAAAGGCTCCTCAATGACATTTGCCAACTCCTTCAGTACCCTTGGGTGCATTAAGTCCGGACCCATGGATTTGTGTACGTTTAGCTTTTCTTAATAGTTCCTAACCTGTTCTTTACCCACCAAGGGCTGTCCATCTTCATCCCATCTTGAGTCACTTAGCGCATTAGTCTGGGAGCGGACATTGTCCGTGAAGACAGAGGGAAAGAAAGCATTGAGTACTTCAGCTTTCCCCACATCATCTGTCACTAGGGGTACGTCTAGACTACAGGCTTTTGTCGACAGAAGTTTTTTCGACAGATACTGTCGACAAAACTTCTGTCAACAAAGAGCGTCTAGACTACATTCAGTTCTGTCGACAAAGCAAGCTGCTTTGTCGACAAAACCCTGTAGTCTAGACACAACCCTAGATGCAATAACACCTTCTGTCGACAAAACTCTGTCGACAAAAGGCGTTATGCCTCGTAAAATGAGGTTTACCAGCGACGACAAAACGTTATGTCGACAGAACTCAGTGGTAGTGTAGACGCAGGTTTAGTGTTGTCGACAAAAGTCCAGTTTTGTCGACAAAACCCTGTAGTCTAGTAACACCATAGGTTACCTCCTTCATCCAGTAGGGGCCCCACACCTTCTCAGAGCACCCTCTTATTGCTAACATGCCTGTAGAAACCTTTCTTGTTACCCTTCACATCCCTTGCTAGCTGCAATTCTAATTCCTCTTTTGCCTTCCTGATTACTCCCCTGCATTCTCAATCAATATATTTATACTCCTCGCTAGGCATCTGTCCAAGTTTCCACTTCTTGTAAGCTTCCTTTTTGTGTTTAAGCTCCCCAAGGATTTCCCCGGTTAGCCAGTCTGGTCACCTACCATATTTGCTTTTCTTGCTGCGCATCAGGATGGTTTGTTCCTGTGCCTTCAATAAGGCTTCTTTAAAATACTGCCAGCTCTCCTGGACTCCTTTCCCCTTCATGTTAGCATCCCAGGGAATCCTGCCCATCAGTTCTCTGAGGGAGTCAAAGTCTGCTTTTCTAAAGTCCAGGGTGTGTATTTTGCTAATCTCCTTTCTTCCTTTGGTCAGGATCCTGAAATCTACCATCTCATGATCACTGCTTCCTGTTGCCACCCACATCTACTTCCCCTACTAGTTCCTCCCTGTTTGTGAGCAGCAGGTCAAACTGTGCACTTGGATAACCTTTTGTTTAGAGACCATTGTGCCTTGGGATCTTTCTGTGGTTGACACCAACAGTCTTGGGGGTTTGCAGATTGGTTTAGTTTTGTCCAAATAAAATGTGACTCCCCTGTGGACATCTAGGTTATGTAGAACTGTCTCTGAGTTGTCCACGTGGGGTTTGGGGGGAAAATCACATAAGTATATAGGCTTGTTAGAGTGGAAAGGGGTAGGCACTTTGGGAGGAATTTGGGGTGTGGCCAGAGAATGACTATCTTTCTGAAATAAAGTAAAGGGGGGGGTCTGCATAAGAGCCCCAAGTTCACCTACCCTCCTAGTGGAGGTGATGGCTAATAGGAAGGCCACTTGGCTAGACAAGTATCAGAGGGGTAGCCGTGTTAGTCTGAATCTGCAAAAGCGGCGAGGAGTCCTGTAGCATCTTATAGACTAACTGAAGTGTTGGAGCATAAGCTTTCGTGGGCAAAGACCCACTTTGTCAAATGCATGCATCTTTGGCTAGACAAGTGCAACATAGAACAAGTGGCCAGGGGTTCAAATCGCTTGCCAGTTAGTGCCCTGAGAACTAAGTTGAGGTCCCTGGCTGGAGTTGGGATCGTTATGGGTGGGTAAGTATTCTGAATGCCCTTAATAAAACATTTGATGGTGGGATGAATGAACACCCAATTATCTTCTGTAGGGAGATGGAGCACAGATATTGCAGCCAAGTGAACCTTTAGAGAACTAATGAAGATCCCTGTGTTCTTAAGGGATAGTAGGTATTCAAATATAAAGGGAAGTGAAGCTGGTGTGGGTGTCACCTACTGCTCATGACACCATATAGAGAATCTAAGCCACTTATAGGGTATGTCTACACTGCAAAGTTAATTTGAAATAGCAGCTGTTATTTTGAATTAACTTTAATAGCGTCTACACATGCAAACTGCTATTTCAAAATTAATTTGAAATAAAGGAGTGCTTAATACGAATTTGGTAAACCTCATTCTACAAGGAGTAACTCCAAATTCAAAATAGCTATTTCGAATGAAGTGCTGTGTAGACGCTTAATTCGAAATAGGGGGCCTCCAGCCCTTCCCAGGGCGCCCTGGTGGCCACGCTGGGCACAACCAGGAAAACTTACTCTCCTCTCCCCCAGCCCCAGAGCCATTAAAGGGGTAGCCCCTGGCCACAGTGCCTGTGCCAGCTCCAAGCCTGCCAGCCCAGAGCCAGCAGTAGCCACCGGGGCCCCTGACCCAGGGGCCCCAAAACATGAGCCAGCAAGCCACTGGCAGCCAGCCCTCCACCGCTCCCCAGGAGCAGTCTGCCAGCTCCCAGGAGCCTGACGGGCTGGAAAAGGCAGGCGCCTTCCTGGTCCAGGGTGGAGATCATGGACCTTATTCAGGTTTGGGGGGGATGCCCCCAATGTCCATGATCTCCGCACTAGATGGAGGAAAGCGGCCGCCTAGGGCAGGATAGCTGCCAGCCTGGCCACCAAAGGCCACATGTGAACCCAGGAGCAGGTTAGCATGACAATCAAGTTGGTCCGGCGAGACCCCCCAACCCTGGGCCCTGAGCTTCCCCTCCCCCTTCTTCCCCTTGCTTCCCCCTTCCCCCTCCCCTCTTCCACCCTCTCTCTTCCCCTCTCCCACCTCCTTTTCCCAGTCTCCCCAGTGGTTCATCCCCCCCCCCCCCAGTTTTGTTCAATAAACCCAGTTTCTATTTTTGAACATACGTGTCTTTTATTTGACATCAGGAAGGGGGGCTAGGGAGGGGTAAGTGGAAGGAGGTGAGGGAGGAATGGGGCACGAGCCCCTGGTGGGGAGGACCGGGGTGGCTCTGAGGGCTCCGTGGAGTGGACGCTCTCCCTCAGGGCCTCCTGGATCCTGACAGCCCCGCGATGGACCCCCCCGGATGGCAGCCTGCAGCAAGTGCAGCCGGGCTGATGGCAACGACCCCACGAGATGCACTGGCGTGCCCAGGGGCAGCTCTGGCTCCATGTGGCCGAGTGCTGTGGTGTCCCGAGTGCGGGCACTCAGGGCACTCCAAGACAGGACTGCTTTGCTGTCCCTCATCGAGGTAGACAAGCAAGTGGGGAACCCTGAGAACTGTCTGTCCGGGGTGGGGGTAGGTTCCCTTTAAGCACAGAGCTCAGTTAGTGTGTGGGGCTGCTGCCTGAGGCTAAGTCCTAACCTGATGCCCTGCCGGCACTGGTTCCGGCCAGCCTTAACTTCGGTTCAGGGTCCACTCAGTGTGGACGCGCTATTTCAAAATAGCAAAACGCTATTTTGAAATAGGTTTTCTGTGTAGATGCGTTATTTCGAATTAACTTAATTCGAAATAGTTCATTCAAATTAAGCTAACTCGAATTAACGCTGTAGTGTAGACGTACCCATAGAGATTATTTTCTAGTGGCTGGTCTGCAACTGTTCAGGGGAATTTCTTGTACAGGTCCCAAGCACAACATCTCTATTGGAATGAACCAACAAGGTGCCACACCAGGGCTACGTCTACACTGGCGGCTTCTTGTGCAAGAATATCTTGTGCAAGGGTTCTTGTGCAAGAAGTCTTGTGCAAGAAAACGTCCACACTGCCACGTGCGAGCTGTGCTTTCACACAAGAGCTCCCATGGCAGTGTGGACGCTCTCTTGCGCAAGAAAGCTCTGATGGCCATTTTAGCCATAGGGGTTTCTTGCGCAAGAAATCCCTGCCGAGCGTCCACACTGCCCTCTTGCGCAAGAGAGCTTACACCTGATAAAAAAGAGCGTAGCTCTTGCGCAAGAAGCCCTCTCTTACCACGCCGGACTGTACATTTCCTTGTGCAAGAGCGGGCGGGCAGTGTGGATGTTCTGCGGATTCTTGTGCAAGAACGGCCGTACTTGCACAAGACGCCACCAGCGTAGACATAGCCCTGGAGATGTAATGTCTGAACATTTGGATGCCATAGCTAACCCCTGTTCTGTGTCAGGAGATGCAGGAGCATCGGAAAGCATCCTCCGATGGGGCAAAACTGGACCCGCTGTTACGAGTGCGGCCAGGAGGGCCATTTTAAAAAAGATTGTCCCTTTGTGGACTGCAGTTATGGGAAGGTGTTGGTGGCGGGGTCACGAGCCAGGAAGAGGAACCCATCGAAAATAGTGGTCCCCGTCAAGGTCAACGGGACACTGACGACAGCACTCGTAGACTCAGGGTGCAGCCAGACACTGATCCGCGAGGGCCTGACCACGACGCCAGGCCAGTGGGGAAAGACAGTGCAGTTACAGTGCATTCACGGGGACGTGAGAGCCTACCCTACAATGGGGGTGGCCCTGGAGATTGGGCCCCACGTGGAATATTGCCAGGTGGTGGTGGCCCTGAGGTTGGCCTATTTTGTAGTTCTGGGACGGGACTGGCCCGACTTTATGGGCCTCCTTCAGTGTCGGGACCCCAGCGCTCTTGGGGACAAAGAGCTCCCTCCTATGGGGACGATGTTGGCAGGGCAGGAATCCGCAGACGACCTGGGGGAGGGCACCTTGGGCACCCTCAGGTTGGCAAAACTCCAGCCCCAGGCGACGGAACCGCCGATTGACCCCCGACAGGTGGGGCTAGACCTGGAGGGGGATTTTCTGGAGGAGCAATGAAACGATCAGTCCCTCAGCTGGACTTGGGAGCAAGCCAGGGAGGTACCATCAGGAGGTGACCCACAGAGGCCCAGAGCCCAGAGGCCGCGGTTCAATATCCAGCATGACCTGCTGTACCGACTCATGCTGGACCCGCAGACCAAGGCTGACATCTGCCAACTGTTGGTGCATGCAGTGCCCTGGGCTGGACACCTGGGGCACGAAAAGACACTGCACAGGGTGGCACAGAGTTTCTTCTGGCTGGGGATCCACCAGGAGGTTGCAGATTATTGCGCCTCATGCCCAGAGTGCCAGAAAACCAGCCCGGGAGGGGTCCCGCGGGCCCCACTGATTCTGCTACCCGTGCTGGGAAATCTGTTCGAACACATCGGTCTAGACTTGGTGGGACCCTTGGAGAGAATGGGAATAAATATATCTTAGTGGTCGTAGATTACGTGACCCGCTATCCGGAGGCGATCCCCTTGCAAGCCACCACAGTGCGGGTTATAGCAGATGAGTTCTTAAAGATGTTTGCCGGAGTAGGGCTCCCGAAAGAGAGTTTGACGTCCCAGGGGACCAATGTGACATCCCGACTCATGGCGGAGTTATGTCAATTATTGAGCATCCAGGCCCTGAAGACCTCTGTCTACCACCCCCAGACAGATGGGCTGGTGGAACACTTTAATCAGACCCTAAAAGCCATGCTGAGGAGATTTGGGGAGGAGGACCCTTGGCTTTGGGACAAATATCTACCTGCCTTACTCTTCGCGGTAAGGGAAGTCCCCCAGGCCTCGACGGGTTTCTTGCCATTTGAGTTGTTGTACGGATGTCGCCCTCAAGGAATCCTAGACCTCATAACAGAGAACTGGGAGGAACAGGAGACCCGCGCCCGAGGGTCTGCAATTGCGAGAGCGCCTGGAGGCATTAGGAGGACTGGCTCAAGAGAATTTACAGAGAGCCCAGGAGAAAAAGACCCAAGAGTATAACAAGGGGGCAAGGCTGAGGACCTTTGAGCCCGGAGTTAGAGTGCTTCTGTTGCAACCGTCAGCGGACTCCAAGCTGTTGGCGAAATGGCAAGGCCCTTTCAAAGTAGTGCGGAAGCTGGACCCAGTGGACTATGAGGGTATGTCTACACCAGCCCCCTAGTTCAAACTAGAGAGGCTAATGTAGGCATTTGAAGTTGCAATTCAAGCCCGGGATTTAAATATCCTGCGCTTGAGTTGCATCTTCCCAGCCAGTCGCCATTTTTGAAATTTACAAGTCCGGATTAACTGCCCACATCTACACGCGGCAGGGACCTGGTAGTTTGAATTAAAGCCCCTAAATCGAACTACCTGTTAAACCTCATTCCAGGAGGAATAACAGGTAGTTCGAACTAGGGCTTTAATTCGAACTACCGGGTCCCTGCCGCGTGTAGCCGCGGGCAGTTAGTCTGGACTAGTGGAATTTCAAAATGGTGACCGGATGGGAACATGCAAATAAAGCCGAGGATATTTAAATCTTGGGCTTCATTTGCAACTTCAAATGCCAACATTAGCCTCCCTAGTACGAGGATTCTGCCCATCAGGTCTCTGAGGGTATGTCTACACTAGCCCCCTAGTTCGAACTAGGGAGGCTAATGTAGGCATTCAAACTTGCAAATGAAGCCCGGGGTTTAAATATCCTGGGCTTCATTTGCATGTTCCCGGGCGGGTGCCATTTTTAAATCCCCTTAGTTCGAACTGACTGCCCACGGCTACACACGGCAGTCAGAAGTTAATCCGAACTCAGGGTATGTCTACACTACAAAGTTAATTCGAACTAACAGCCGTTAGTTCGAATTAACTTTGTAAATAGGCGCTACACACACAAACCGCTAGTTGGAACTTAATTGGAACTAGCGGAGCGCTTAATTCGAACTAGGTAAACCTCATTGTACGAGGACTAACGCCTAGTTCGAATTAAGTAGTTCGAATTAAGGGCTGTGTAGCCACTTAATTCCAACTAGTGGGAGGCTAGCCCTCCCCAGCTTTCCCTGGTGGCCACTCTGGGCACCACCAGGGAAACTTGTCTGCCCCCCTCCCGGCCCCGGAGTCCTTAAAGGGGCACGGTCTGGCTACGGTGCCCATGCCAGGCGCAAGCCTGCCAGCGCCCAGCCAGCAGACCCTGCACATGGCACGGCTCGAGCCAGCCACCCGCTGCCACCCAGCCCTCCGCCTCTTCCCGGGACCAGGCTGGCGGCTCCCAAGAGCCTGCCCAGGGCCGCAAGAGGCGAGCGCCCGCCTGGTCTAGTGCGGAGATCGTGGACCTCATCCACGACCTCCGCATTAGGCACAGGAAAGTGGCCGTCTAGGGCAGGATAGCTGCCAGCCTGGCCACCCAGGAGCAGGTGTGCATGAAAATCAAGGTGGTCCACTGAGACCCCCGACCCTGAGCCCTGAGCTTAGAACATAAGAACATAAGAACGGCCGTACTGGGTCAGACCAAAGGTCCATCTAGCCCAGTAGCCTGTCTGCCGACAGCGGCCCACACTAGGTACCCTGGAGGGGATGGACCGAAGACAATGACCGAGCCATTTGCCTCGTGCCATCCATCTCCAGCCTTCCACAAACAGAGACCAGGGACACCATTTCTACCCCCTGGCTAATAGCACTCCATGAACCCAACCTCCATGACTTTATCTCACTTCTCTTTAAACTCTGTTCTAGTTCTAGCCTTCACAGCCTCCTGCAGCAAGGAGTTCCACAGGTTGACTCTTTGCTTTGTGAAGAAGAACTTTCTGGGTATGTCTACACTACCCCGCTAGTTCGAACTAGCGGGGTAATGTATGCATACAGCACTTGCTAATGAAGCCTGGGATTTGAATTTCCCGGGCTTCATTAGCATAAGCGGGGAGCCGCCATTTTTAAATCCCCGCTGCTTCGAACCCCGTGCAGCACGGCTACACGGGGCTCGAACTAGGTAGTTCGGACTAGGTTCCTATTCCGAACTACCATTACTCCTCGTGAAACGAGGTGTACCGGTAGTTCGGAATAGGCACCCTAGTCCGAACTACCTAGTTCGAGCCCCGTGTAGCCGCGCTGCACAGGGTTCGAAGCAGCGGGGATTTAAAAATGGCGGCTCCCCACTTATGCTAATGAAGCCCGGGAAATTCAAATCCCGGGCTTCATTAGCAAGTGCGGTATGCATACATTACCCTCCTAGTTCGAACTAGGAGGGTAGTGTAGACATACCCTAAGTTACTAGTTTGAAGCCTGCTACCCATTCCTTTCCTTTGGTGTCCTCTAGTCCTTCTATTATGGGAACTAATGAAGAACTTTTCTTTATGCACCCTCTCCACACCACTCGTGCTTTTATAGACCTCCATCATATCCCCCCTCAGTCTCCTCTTTTCTAAGCTGAAAAGTCCCAGTCTCTTTAGCCTCTCTTCATATGGGACCCATTCCAAACCCCTGATCATTTTAGTTGCCCTTTTCTGATCCTTTTCCAAGGCCAAAACATCTTTTCTGGGGTGAGGAGATGTGGGAGAAAAATCAAATAACTCCAATTGTGTCTAAGGGGAGACTGTGCAGAAATCATAACTTTCTAAAAGAAAACTGCTGTAAGGGTTAAAAAGTTTTCCAGGCCTCTCTCCCTGTAACAGAGAGAAATCAAATTAGCTCTAATCAAAGACCCTTACAAATGACTATCTCAAATTCATGGATACTCCTAGTCTGTCACAATTTGTCATGTAAACCCTTATCTGTGTCACAGTTTGCCTTGTAGACTCCTCCACTCAAGTTCTCATGTGGCTTTGTGTACTGTAAAAACTTACTTCTAGCACTCCTGGGGTGAACAGAAGTCTCAAAGTACTTCTGCTGAGACTTTGATATGTTAAAGAAGAACAATCCACAACTGAACTGTCTAAGCATTCTGTATATAGGATACCTGAATCTGTCTGTCAGGGCTGCTGCTTCACTCTTGGAAGTGACAGCCTGCATGCATGCATCATAAAGTTTTCTCTTCTAGGTTTCTTTCCTGCCTCACTGATTTGACCTCCAGCCTCGGACCCTTCTGGGGGCTCTGTACCCCAGGGGAGCGAGATTTCCCCCTTCAATTTGGTGTCAGAAGTGGGATGGCTTGGAACTCCAGTTGGAAAGGCTGATGACGGGGAATGGGAACGGACTACAGCGCGCATCTGGAGGGTAAGGGATCCATTTAAAATCCCCCGGTCCGCCTCCCTGTTCTCGTCACCAGCTGGACCGGCTGGCGGTAAGAGTCATCTTTTACTTAAAATTTTTTTTGTTAAGAGGCTTGAGGGAAACTTAAAACGAAAACACTGGGTATAGCCAAATAGGGATTGGATTTTGTTGTTGTTGTTGTTGTTGCTGACTGATTGGTGGCGAGTCCAAGCGCATGGTTTTGAGTGAGTGAAGTCCGGAGGGGGACTGCAGCCGCACCAGTGCTGTCAGTGTCACTGCACAGCTGCTGAAAGCAAGGGCGGTTTCCCCCGGCACATAAGGAGTATGAGTGAAGCTGACAGTTTGTGTGGACTCCCACGCTATCCTTGGAGAGGGTAGTGTTGCTGGACGCCTGTACTATCCTTGGGGAGGGTAGTACTGTTGGGCTCCTGCGCTGTCCTTGGACAAGACAGTGCTAACATGGATAAGATTGCTCCCTCAAGTCTGTCTCCTACTGAGGGGAAAGGTTTCTCACAGCCTGGGACTCCCTTGTCTCAGATGATCAGTCAGCTAGGTATTGCCTGCAGGTTTGAAACTAAGGAGACTTAAGGAATTATTGAGCATTTGGAATGGCTATACTCAGGGGAATTCCCAGAATACATGACAATTAGAACTTTGACTTACAGAAGCTTGCTTATCTTAGAGTTTTCCTCGAGGAAAAACATCCTAACCAGATGGAATATTGGTGCCTCTGGGAGGATGTGGCAGTAAAAAAAATAAATAATCAGAGCATTATGGCTAGCAAAAAAAGATTCTATTGAAAAGCTGAAGCTGCAGCAAGAATTGGCTACTCTAAAGAAACAGCTTGATTCCCCAGATGTGCCATCTGCACCCCCACCCGCTTTGGACCCTTGTCAGCTGAACATTCTTTCCTGTTATCTCCCTGTTCTCCTGTAAACCTTATGGGATGTGACTTGTTGTGTAAATTGGGTGCAAACCTTCTCTGTAGAGAGGAAGGGATATTTGTTGACCTTCCCCCCTATCAGGCTCCAAATTTGATGGCATTACTACTCTCAGAGGAATCTGATGAGACCTCAGGACATACACCCCTCCTGGACCTCTCAGATGTCCCAGAGACATTGTGGGCAGCCCATGTGAATGAAGTGGGGTTGCTAGCCTCTGCAACACCAGTGCAAATGACATACAGACACAACAAGCCTTTCCCGAGGGTACCCCTGTATCTATTGGCTAGGGAGGCACAAGAGGGCATTAAGCCTGTAATCTCTCCCTCCTTAAACAAGGGATACTTGTTTATACAACTTCACCATGTAATACACCTATACTACCTGTGAAAAAGCAAATCCATAGATTTGTAGAAGACCTAAGAGCCACTAATAAGTTTGTAATCCCTAGATTTCCAGTAGTACCTAACCTGGTTTTCTGTAATAGATTTATGTTCTGCCTTCTTTTCTATTCCAGTGCATAAGAATTCCCAATTTGTCTTTGCCTTTTCCTTTCAGGGTCATCAATTAACCTGGACATGTTTTTGTAAAGTTATTGTAAAAGCCCTACTCTGTTTTCTCAGTTTTTAAAAAGCTGACCTTAACTCTCTCTCTCTTCCCTGCAGTTCAGTATGTTGATGATGTGTTAATTGCTAGTGAAACTGAGGAAAGATGTAAAACTGATACCTCCTATGTGTTAAAGTGTCTTGCTAATAAGGGTCACAAGGCTTCCAAAGCCAAATTGCAATTTGTAAAACAAAGAGTTCAGTACTTGGAATATTTACTTTTAGGAGATGGCCGCCAGTTAACACCTGAGCGAATCTCAAGTTTTTTTCATTCCTCACCCTTTCACCAAAGTCAGGTATACAAATTTCTGGGTACTGCAGGATATTGCAGACAATGGATTCCTAATTTTTCTGGACTCACCAGGCCCCTTACTATTCTACTCTTAATCTTAGCTCCTGACCCAGTGACCTGGTCCCCAGAATGTGAATCTGCTTTCCTTTCCCTTAAAACTCTTCTGCACAGTGGGCTTACCTAAATATAGCAAGCCTTTTACTCTGTTTTGTCATGAACAGGATGGAATTGCAGCTGGAGCTCTCTGTCAACCCCTTGGACACACACCTCGTCCAGTAGCTTATTTTTCTGCAACACTGGACTCAGTAGCCCGTGGGTTCCCACTTTGTCTAAGGGCAGTTGCAGCTACTGCTGAATTACTTAAAAAGGCCCAACCTGTCACATTAGGCCACAGCATTATCTTACAGGTCCCTAATGCTGTCTCTGCTCTCTTACAGCGACACCGCACCCAGCACCTATCTGTTCAGAGACAAACCCGGTATGAGAATGTTATCCTCTCTTCCCCAAATGTGGTAATTCAAAGATGTAATGTACTTAACCCAGTTACTTTTTCTCCTTTACCCTCTACTGGTAAAGCACATACCCATAACTGTGAAGAATTGCTTAAGCACTGTGTAAAGCCCCCAAGATTTGTCTGATCAACAGCTGGAAAATGCAAATCTTGTATTGTACACTGATGGCTCATGTAAAAGAAATTCAGTTGGTAAACTAAAGGCTGGATATGCAGTGGTCTCAGATAATAATGTTTTAAAGGTTCTTTTCTCTTCCAGGAATCAAAATCAGCTCAGGCTGCTGAGCTCATCGCTTTAATTCGTGCTTGCCTTTTAGCGTCCGGACAGTCTGCTGCCATTTATACTGTTTCAAAGTATGCTTTCTCTGTCTGTCATGCCACAGAACAAATTTGGAAACAACGAGGTTTCCTTACCCCTTCTGGCTCTGCTATCTCTCATGGTCCCCTTATCTCCCAACTCCTTGATGCTATTCAGCTACCCACATCCCTTTCTATTACCCATTGCCCGGCCCACACAGGTGCCACTGATCCTGTTTCTCTGGGTAATGGGAATGCTGATGCAGCGGCCAGACGTGCAGCAGCACATGGACCTCTGGCTCCCTTTCAGATTCTGGTCTCTCTTTCCCTCCCTGTTTCTTTGCAGGACCTGATAGAACTACAGCAAGCTGCTCAACCTGCAGAGAAAAACCTTTGGGAGAAAGCAGGCTGCTCCTTATCCCCAGCTGGGATAATGGGTGCACCTGATGGCTGCCCAGTTGCCCCAAAAATCTCTCACACGGCAGCTTGCTCAGGTGTCTCATCAAATGACACACATGAGCAAAAGGGGGGTGGCCTCACAGATCCCAAAACAATGGTACGCCCCAGGCGTGCACCTAGAAGCTGCAAGGGTATCTAATTCATGTGTGATTTGTAAGCAGTTTAATGTTGCAGGAGGCCCACAGGCTAGCAGCCACACAGAAAGAAGAAATCTAGACATAAAATGACGGTTAGGAGAGCTTGCACCTGCGGGTAAAGGAAGCCCTCCCAGTACCTACTGATGTGCCGTGCCACAACATCCAACCAGGCGACTACGTGTTCGTGAAGGAACATCGCAGAAAGAATTCCCTGACAGCCCGGTGGAAAGGACCGTTCCAATTGCTGCTCATCACCCACACAGCAGTAAAGGTGAAGGAGCGCCGCTCGTGGATCCACGCAAGTCATGTACGCCAAACTGCAGATCCAACAGAGCTGATTGACCCCGTCACCCAGGACCCCTCCCTGGAGGAATCACCTGAGGACGAGGTTCAGCGGACCGAGGCGGCAGACTCTCAAACCAGACTGTTACCAAACCGGCCTCCACCAGGAGCTTCGAGGTACAACCTGAGAGGTAGGACTGTGCCAGCAAAGACCTACAGGTGAGCCTGGAGCCCTGTAGCTCTCACAAAGGGGAATCCATTCCAGTATTGAGTGAACTAAGAGACTACGAAATCTCGAAGAGTGCCTGCAGAGGCAAGCCAAACAATACTAACTGATTAAGCTTAGTTAAAGAGACTGCTTTGCTAGTTGCTAGCTAATTACTATATTATTATTATCCTTTCTACTTTAGAGACTTAAGATACTATAATAAGATGGGGATTGTTTTCCTTCTTTTAGTAGTCAGAATAGCCTTAGTATATAACTTTCCCCACCCTTATTGGGAAGCCCTGCAAAAGGTTGTGTCCCTCACCAATACAAGTGATACAAGTGACTGTTGGATATGTGAACAGCTTATAGAAGGCTCTGAAGGCCTTTTACCATTACAGTTTATCCCAACTCCTGCCTCCCTGTGGACCAGACCCCTAAAATTCAGATCTACTGGTAGTCAGTACTCTACAGGAGAGCGGGAGTGGGTAGATGCCCAGAATGATAACACTGTGCCAGAAGTACATAGTCATGGGGGGGAACAGGCAGATTTGGCATAAAAATCTGATTGCCTCAGGGATTCCCCTTACTCAAGCATTACATCCATCAGGGAATGCTTCCCTTATGTTTCCCTTATGTTTTAAAAGCAATATTGGCACTGGTAAAGATCTGGGGGTGAATGGGCAGTGGATCATTTACCCAACTGATAAAGAAAACCTCCCTCTAAGATAAGAATTCATCCCAGCAAAAGAAGAATACCTAAGAATGTCTAGAATAACTTTGAGTAATACTCCAATAGGAGTATTAAAGGGGGGAATTGTGGGAGAAAAATCAAATAACTCCAATTGTGTCTAAGGGGAGACTGTGCAGAAATCATAACTTTCTAAAAGAAAACTGCTGTAAGGGTTAAAAAGTTTTCCAGGCCTCTCTCCCTGTAACAGAGAGAAATCAAATTAGCTCTAATCAAAGACCCTTACAAATGACTATCTCAAATTCATGGATACTCCTAGTCTGTCACAATTTGTCATGTAAACCCTTATCTGTGTCACAGTTTGCCTTGTAGACTCCTCCACTCAAGTTCTCATGTGGCTTTGTGTACTGTAAAAACTTACTTCTAGCACTCCTGGGGTGAACAGAAGTCTCAAAGTACTTCTGCTGAGACTTTGATATGTTAAAGAAGAACAATCCACAACTGAACTGTCTAAGCATTCTGTATATAGGATACCTGAATCTGTCTGTCAGGGCTGCTGCTTCACTCTTGGAAGTGACAGCCTGCATGCATGCATCATAAAGTTTTCTCTTCTAGGTTTCTTTCCTGCCTCACTGATTTGACCTCCAGCCTCGGACCCTTCTGGGGGCTCTGTACCCCAGGGGAGCGAGATTTCCCCCTTCAGAGATCACATCTGTACATAGTACTGAAGATATGGCTTACCATAGTTTGATACTTTCCCTCCTCCTTCTTCCCCTGGCTTCCCCCTTCCAGCTCCCTTCTCCCAGGTTTCCCCCTCCCCTCTCCCACCCTCTCTCGTCCCCTCTCCCACCTCCTTTTCCCAGTCTCCCCAGAGGTTAATCCCCCCCCACCAGTTTTGTTAAATTAAGAGAGTTTCTATTTTTGCACACGTGTCCTTTATTTTGTACATCAGGAAGGGGGGCTAGGGAGGGGTAAGTGGAAGGAGGTGAGGGAGGAATGGGGTATGAGCCCCCGATGGGGCGGACTGGGGTGGCTCTGCAGGCTCGTCGGGGTGGAAGCTCCCCTGCAGCCCCCCAATTGACCCCCCCGGATGGCAGCCTGCGGCAAGTGCAGCTGGGCTGATGGCCGAGTGCTGTGATGTGCCGAGTGTGGGCACTCAGGGCACTCAATGAGGGACCGCAAAGCAGTCCTGACTTGGAGTTAGACAAGCAAGCGGGGAACCCCTGAGAACTGTCTGTCCGGGGTGGGGGTCGGGTCCCTTTAAGCGCAGCCCTCAGCTAGCCTGAGACAGCAGCTCCACGCTCTAAGTCCTAACCTGATGCCCTGCCGGCACTGCTTCCGGCCAGCCTTAACTTCGGTTCAGGGTCCACTCAGTGTGGACATGCTACTTCGAATTAGCAAAATGCTAATTCGAACTAGTTTTTAGGTCTAGATGCACTAATTCGAATTAGCTTAGTTTGAATTAACTAATTCGAATTAAGTTAGTTCGAATTAGTGCTGTAGTGTAGACATACCCTTAGTCCTTAGTTCGGATTAACTGTTACTCCTCCTGCAATGAAGTGTAACAGTTAATCCAAACTAAGGACTTAGTTCAGATTAACTTCTGATTGCCGCGTGTAGCTGCGGGCAGTCAGTTCAAACTAAGGGGATTTAAAAATGGCGCTCGCCCGGGAACATGCAAATCGAGCGCAGGATATTTAAATCCTGGGCTTCATTTGCAAGTTCAAATGCCTACACTAGCCACCCTATTTCGAACTAGGGGGCTAGTGTAGACATACCCTGAGGGAGTCAAAGTCTGCTTTTCTGAAGTCCAAGGTGTGTATTTATTACTCTCTTTTCTTCCTTGGGTCAGGATCCTGAAATCTGCCATCTCATGATCACTGCTTCCCCGGTTGTCACCCACCTCTACTTCCCCTATTAGTTCCTCCCTGTTTGTGAGCAGAAGGTCAAGCTGCGCACAGCCCCTGGTCGGATCCTTCAGCACCTGTGTCAAGAAGTTATCCCCAACAGTCTCCAAAAACTTCCTGGGTTGCCTGTGTACTGCTCTATTGTTCTCCCAACAGATGTCAGGGTGACTCAAGTCCCCCACGAGAACTAGGGCCTGCGATCTGGCAGCTTCTCTCAGTTGTCCGAAGAAAGCCTCATCTACCTCATCCACCTGATTCGGTGGCCTGTAGCAGACACCAACCACAACATCACTGCTGTTGTTTGCTCCTCGAAACTTAACCCATAGACTCTCAACAGGTTTTTCTTCCTCTATATATACTGGAGTTCAGAGCAATCGTAGTGCTCTCTTACATACAGTTGTTGGGATTTTGCGGTTCCCAGAGACTCAGGTGCTGGGCAGAATCAAGGGTCTTCAATTCAATTCAATTCAATTCAATTCAATTCGATTCAATTCAATTCAATACTTTATTCAATGTGCACAAAGGGAGAGCCCCTGGTACTAAAATCAGCCAGAGCCCCTCGAGCAAGGAGCCCCTCCCCTTGCTGTTTTATAGCACATGGCAGTTACAGGTTACATAACACAAACTTCTAAACCAATCAGATTCAACCTTTCCATATATGGCTTTGTTTGTCACATGCCCGCACCTCTCCAGTCCACATGCCGAGCTCACCCCCCTCCCCTTGGCCTCCCCCAGGCTGTTGCTAGGGTGGTGAGCCACAGCATGCCTCTCCATGCATACCCTTCAGCTCCCCCATTTGGTTTTGGGGCTAAGAACAATTCTTAGACCCCACTAACACCACTTCCTTGTATTTATTAGGAGCTATAATTGACCTTATCAACACTTAATTAACTGCAGTTTTGGTAACAGAATTAAACAATACATTCAACCTTTAATACATAATGGTATGTACACTAAAAGTAAGTCCCCATATCCATTGCGAAAACACAACTGAAATCCATCCCCAGGGAATCTCTGTTCCCACAATAGCAAACTCTTCTATCCACGGAATCACTGTAATTGCCTTACCACTTCTTTCATAATATCTTCCACAATAGGAAGTACGAGATGTTCAAGCCAGGCTTACCTTCCAAAGCTAAATACCCAAATCCACACCAGTTAGTAGATTCTTTCTTCACTGTTATATCATCCATTAAATTAAACATTACATGCACCATTAAGTCAGGTCCCAACATTTGAGATAGGGCTTGTCCTGACTCCATGTTTCTTATATGCAAAACCCATCCTCCCAGGATGGAACATTGGTCCCATGGGAAAGCTATATAGTTATCTCCAGCCATTATTACATACTCAGCTACACAGGTGTCTATGACATGAGAATGGGAGTGGGTGGAAGGGCTGAGCCTCCAATCCAGGAGACCAACCCACAGGAATTAACACCTCTCCAAAGATGGAATAATCATTCCAAAATGCCCATTATCAATAGAGACCACTCCTCTGCCATCATGCAAGGTGAAGACATTCAGTCTTTGAGAACTGCGGCTCTCACCCAACAGGGCACCTGTGACACGAGCAAGTCTCCTATCAGGGCTACGACTTTCATGTTGACACCATGCCAGTATGATAACACCATTCCAGACCAATGCTTGCTCAGACATTTTAGTAGTTTTTAATAGATGGCTGAGTACAACAGTGAGGACCTAACCAACTATGTTGCTGAGTTAAGGTGATATCTAATTAATTAGACATGAGCCCTATTCTCACCACAATAAACTGTCATCCCTGCTACTAACAAATTTTCAACCCAGTCCCTATGATGAGATTTGATAGCTTGAGTAATGGCATTTACAACTGATCCAGTGGCTCCTCCCCAGGTGACTACATCAATAAAACACTTAACAATACTGAGAATGGCCCTCAAGGAGTCCATAGAGTAAACAGAGATTATTGTGCCCTATGTTGAGTGTCACCCTTGTATACTTTTACTCGTGACAGGTGCACCCAAACTGGAATTCCAGTGACCCGGGCTGCTGAAGGAGTTACCAGGAGAACTATGTGAGGTCCAGTCCAGGCTGGTTCAAAGGTTTGTTTTCTATAGGCTTTCACCAGTACCTGATCACCGGGCTGCACCTCACATGTGTCTTCTTCGCTAGCCTTTGGGTCTGGTTCAGTTCGGGGGTCCTGTGAGACACACTGAGATAACAATTTGCAATATTCAGCAAGCTGGTCACCCATGACATACAACTCCCCCACTCCAATGCACAGATTTCCTGGCGTCCTCATCGCCCGCCCTGTCAGCATTTCAAAAGGAGATAAGGAATGTGGATTAGTAGGACTGGATCTCATAGACATGAGAACCACTGGTAAATTGGTGACCCAGTCTTTCCCTGTAGCAGAAAACATCTGTTTGGTTAGTTTGTTTTTAATGGTTTGGTTAGCTCTTTCTACTAATCCCGAACTCTGGGGATGGTAGGGACAGTGGAATTTCTGTTTGATCCCCAGTGCCATGCATACTGTTTTCATCACCTTCCCTGTAAAGTGGGTACCTTGGTCACTATCAATGAAGCATGGAAATCCCCATCGGGGAATTATTTCGGTCATCAATATTTTAGCTACATCAGATGCAGTGGCCTTGGCCACTGGGAAAGCTTCTACCCACTTAGTAAAGTGATCCATGATCACCAGAACATATTCTTTCCCTCTGCACCTTGACAGAGGTCCAATGAAATCTATTTGTAACTGCGTGTAGGGCTGTGTTGGTCTTGGCTGATGTTGCATTTTCATTTTCACTGTGGGAGCAGAATTACATTGAGCACATGTTACACACCTCCTCACATAATCATGCACATTTGCATTAAGCTGAGGATGCCACCAGGTGTCTGACATCCGGTGGATCACCCTCCGTGCTCCATCATGTCCCAACATGTGATATATTTGTATCATAGTTCCCATCAGCACATTTGGTAACACTAATGTGTTTCCTGGGCCTCTCCAAGTGTTATCATCACACAGTTTGCCCCCATTATCCATCCATAACCACTTTTCTGCCCTTGGTACAGAGTGTTGGATGTCCTGTAATTCAAAAAAGTTTGGGGTTTTTATGAGAGGCTGTGTTGCAGCAATCAATTGCATCTGTTTACCTTCCACTGCTGCTCGTTTAGCTAGTTCGTCTGCCCTTCGGTTCCCCTTACTATGAGGGTGTGTCCCTTTTGTGTGGGCCCTCACTTTTATCACTGCTAATTCAGTAGGTTTCTGCATGGCTTCATGAAGTTTCTCCACTATTCCCCCATTTTGTATTGGGGATCCTGTACTCGTCAGGGATCCCCGATTTACCCACAAGTTAACATAATCATGTACAACCCCAAACGCATATCTAGAATCAGTATATATGTTTACAGCATGACCTTTCGCAGCTTCACATGCTGCAACTAATGCCTGCAGTTCTGCTACTTGTGCAGATGCCCCAGGCAAACTGCCGTGTGCCACCAGCTGTCCATCTTGAGTACACACGGCCCATCCTGTGTGTCGCTTGCCATCCACACAGAAGGAAGAACCATCCACATATAGGCAAGGGGCACCACGTATTTCAGTTTCTTTTACCAATGGAAGGTCCACGGGCTCTTCCTCAAGGTAACAATGATGTGGGTGTCCCTCATCTGGGGTAGGCATGAGGGTGGCAGGGTTTAACGATGACGCTCGTTGCAGATGTACTGAAGGCATTAGCAAGCTCGTTTCCCATCGAGTCCATCTTGCCACATGGACTGCTGAGGATTTCTTCCCTGATAAAATAGCAAGGACAGCGTGAGGTACAACAATATTTACATCCTGTGAACCAATAAGTGGTGTGGCCTGATTTAGGGCCATAGAAGCTCCTTCCACTGCCTGAAGGCATGGTGGCATTGCTTGAGCGACAGCATCTAGTTTAGAAGAGTAGCATGCTACTGGGCGCTGTTTATCCCCATGTTTTTGTGTTAACACTGCTGCCATATGTCCCTCACTGACATGCGTGTACAATGTAAAAGGCATTAATGGATTAGGAAGTCCCAACCCTGGGGCAGTACTTAGCCTTTTTTTCAATGTGGTAAATGCCTGTTCACAGTCAAGTGTCCATTCAATTGCCTCATGTGGTCCACCAGCACCCTTCAGGAGATTATTAAGAGGCTGGACAATCCTTGAATAATTGGGGATTTGAGTTCGGCAGAAATTGAATAGCCCCAACACTTTCCTAACTCCCCTGACCGTTGTTGGTCGTGGGCAGGCATTAATAGCCTCAGTGCGGTCAACAGTTAAACGCCTGTACCCTTTGGATATTAGGTACCCCAGATATGATACTTCCCCCTTTGCAATCTGAGCCTTTCTAGCATTACATTTTACCGCACTGTCTGCCAAGTGCTGCAGGATCACTTCTAAGTCTTTCATGTGCGTTTGGCGATCTGGTGAGGAGATAAGAAGATCATCAACATACTGTACAACACAAGAAGCCATGTCTGGCAGCTTTGCCAGCACATCAGCTAATGCTCTATGAAACAAAGTAGGTGAGTTATGAAAACCCTGGCTTAAGCGAGTAAAAGTATATTGCTTCCCTTTAACAGTAAATGCAAACCAAAATTGACTGTCAGGGTGCACAGGACATTTTGCTTTTACCATGGTGAAAACATCAAAAGCATGCAGGCCTCCCATGACCATCCACTCCTGCACCTTTTCCCAGAAGGGTAGGTTTGGGTTATTAAGCTGCAAAGATGGCAATTCTTTTAACATGCTCCGCAAGTCAGATGGACTCATAGGAGTGTGCTCTAGGCGACTCACAGTAGCAGGGTCCCCTTCCCCTTGATTAGGATTAGGGACAGTGTGCACTCTCACTGGAGCCATAAAACCAGACTGATATCCCCACATACCACATGTAGGGTCCAAAGGTGCTGAGGGACAAGATCTCTCTTCCTGCAAGGCTGTTTCTTTATAGTTTTTTGCTTCTGTTTGCAGTTTTTCTACCTCTGCTTCTAACTCTCCTACCCTTCCTTTTAGCATATCACACTTTCTAACCAGCTGTTCATACTCAACAATTAAACACATGCCAGCCAATTTGTCCTTTGATAAATATTGTGGTTTATGCACAAAATCAGTATTGCCCACTTGTAATGGGGGTTTGTCATCCTTCTTTCTTTCAGTCACACAGCCAAGATATCTCAACAAGAAAACTAAGAAACTTACTGCTACAATAGTGATAAAAGCACTAATTAAACACTCTTCATATTGTGGATCACTAAATCCCTTCATCTTTCCCCCCCTTTTTTTTAAACCTAAATATCCTCCAATCTCAAAATCTTTAAATACAATACTGTTTACAAACTAATAATTTCCAATTAGGAGATCTGGGCCAGCCAACACATTAACTAGAGGTACTTATGGCTATACCTGCCCCTACACTAACTGTTGGTCCTTATGGCCTCTTTGATTTCCCACTTCAACAACACTTAGTCAGAGGAACTTACAGCTTAACCCGCCCCCACACTAAGTACAGTGTCTTAAGACTGCAACCAAAATGTTACAAAACTGCAACAAACCCCTTAAATTCTCCAACACCCAGTTTCACTTACTACAAAAGGTGTGAGAGTCACCAGTCAGGTCAGGGACACACAACCAAATGAAAAATGAACAAAATCACCCTCTAACTTGATTGTAGGTCTTGATCCTGAAGGATATTTCTGACCCTGCTCGCTGCGCCAAGAAACTGTTGGGATTTTGTGGTTCCCAGAGACTCAGGTGCTGGGCAGAATCAAGGGTCTTCAATTCAATTCAATTCGATTCGATTCAATTCAATTCAATTCAACAAGACTTTATTCAATGTGCACAAAGGGAGAGCCCCTGGTACTAAAATCAGCCAGAGCCCCTCGAGCAAGGAGCCCCTCCCCTTGCTGTTTTATAGCACATGGCAGTTACAGGTTACATAACACAAACTTCTAAACCAATCAGATTCAACCTTTCCATATATGGCTTTGTTTGTCACATGCCCGCACCTCTCCAGTCCACATGCCGAGCTCACCCCCCTCCCCTTGGCCTCCCCCAGGCTGTTGCTAGGGTGGTGAGCCACAGCATGCCTCTCCATGCATACCCTTCACAGTGTAACTCCTCCTCCTTTTCTCCCCTGCCTGTTCTTCCTGAACAGTCTATACCCTTCCATGACAGCGCTCCAGTCATGCGAGTCATCCCACCAAGCCTCTGTTATCCCAATTAAATCATATTTCTTGGACTGGGCCAGGGCCTCCAGTTCTTCCTGTTTGTTGCCCAGGCTTCTCGCATTAGTGTACAAACACCTCAGATAACCAGTTGATCGCCATAACTTCTCCATTTGAATCAGGGGTCTTCCTTTGTTGCTCGTTCCTCTCTGCATTTCTTCCCGGTATCCGACTTTCCCACTTCCCTCAGGGTTTTGGTCACCGTTCCCCAACGAACCCGTTTAAAGCTCTCCTCCCTAGGTTTGCAAGCCTGCCCACGAAAATACTCCTTCCTCTCTTTGTTAGGTGGATCCTATCTCTTCCTAACAATCCTTGTGCCCGGAACAAAGTCCCATGGTTGAAGAAACCAAAGCCCTCTCTGCGACACCACCTGCGCAACCACGCATTTACGTCCTCAATTCGACGATCCCTGCCCAGTCCTTTCCCTTCAACAGGGAGGATGGATGAGAACACCACTTGCGCTCCGAATTCTTGGATCCTTCTTCCCAGCGCTACATAATCCGCAGTAACCCGCTCAAGGTCATTCTTGGCCGTGTGGTTAGTTCTGTAGAAGCTGTAGAAACCATTTTCATATTTAGCTAGAAGCCATCTTGTATATCAGAAACCATTTCAGCTTTTCTCTCAAGCACGTAGACCAGAGTGAACTTTCTGTCACCCCGTGAGAAGAGGCCTACAGGATGGGCTATTGGTATGTGTTAATTGGGCTGGTTGGGACAGGAGATGTACTCCCTCGCACCTGTCCGCCATCTTGTTGATAAGGTTTGGTTTTTCCAAATTTAATTGAGGATTTCTGTAATTGGATGCCGTGAGGTCAGACTGTTTGGCTAAGGGTATAAAGATACTAGGATTGATTGTATTAGCAGCCTTACTGGGCCCGGCTCTGCTGTGACCACGTTTGGCTCATGCTGTGCTTTATTAATTAATAAAGCTGTTTGTTAGCTGCCTAAACAGAGAGGAGCGGTTTTTTTTGCTTCAACAGTTCCTACATGGAGAAGCAGGAAGGGGTAGCGATCCGAAGGTTTGATCAGTTTTGGAAGACTCTCAGTCACATCCTGAATTCAAGCTCCTGGTAAGCAGCACACATCTCGAGATTCCAGGTCCGGATGGAATCTCACATCTGCAGAGCCACAGGTTAATAAGCACTGGCAGAAGCCACATCGGACTTATTGCGCACCCGAGCCAGCTGCATGCGTTGCAGCCGGTCCCCTTCCGAATCGTGCCAAAGTGTCACCTGTACACACTCGTGCTTCACATGCTCCACTTCCCCACCCTCGTGTCCTGTCCGGACACCAAGTGGCGGGACCTCCTACCACCAATAAAGGGTGGGGAGCCCCGCCCCGGTGGGCCAGCCTCTATTCAACCTTGGTTCCACGGCCCACCAGGGACATCAGCTGGAGAATCCTGCACGACATGGTGAGCATGGGTGTGTTCTTGGTGCGGTTCACTCCCATTCCCCACTCTTGTTTCTTCTGTGGCATGAGGGAGACGCTGGCGCACGTCCCGGACACCAAATAGTCCCCGTGTATCTGCCTTCCACTAGGCTTCGGCAACCCCCTGCTCTCAGGCTGCCACAGTTACCATAGAAGGACACTAACACTCTGAGAACACTTGTAACATTTGTAATAACAACAACACTAACACTAAACTTTTAGTTGCATCAGTGGTGGGCAGTATCCGACCCGCGGAGCCGACACGGCTCACCAGGGTTAGCCCCGGCAGGCCACCAGTGCTTTATTTACATGCACCTCCACTGGTACAGCCGCTTGGACCTCCCCTTCACCGTGGAGCACCATCTCCAGCCAAGGGGCACTGTGTGAATTGGGACACCACCTCCTACGGCTCACATGGGCTGGGAACAGTGATCCACAGCCAACAGGAGCTGTAAATGGCCACATCTGCAGAGCCACAGGTTAATAAGCACTGGCAGAAGCCACATCCGACTTGTTGCCCACCTGAGCTTAATGCAACTCACGTGCATTAAATTAAGTGTAAAAGAAAAAATGCAACTCAGTGTGAAGAAGCAAGTCTGTGTTGGGCATTAACAAGGGACGTGAAGTCAGGTGTCACTTCTGATGTTGCAATGCGGAGCACTACTGCAAGGTGGTCATCGGTGATCCAAGAGCTGGTCTTTGATTTACTGAATTTCATGACAGAAAATGTCTGCTCACAGCTGTAAGTTGCTCCGCACAATACAAGCATCTTTTGGGCATGAGCCTTGGCCTTCGGAAAGCTTTGTTCGTTGAGAGATGCATAAAGTTCCAGAAGCGGCGCTGATGTGAATTGCTCCGCAAGCAAGGCGTCACTCTGCAAGTCAGTAAGCTCCATTTGGAGGTCACCTGGAGCACTGTCCACCACATGTGACAGGAGAGGAGAACAAAGCCATGCCCCCCACTGCTAACCTGTTGCCTGGCAGCTGCCCGGCAGGCACAAGCCCTTTGAAGAGAAGCAGTTGAAAGGGCTCA
Organism: Pelodiscus sinensis; assembly: GCF_049634645.1. Lineage (NCBI taxonomy): Eukaryota > Metazoa > Chordata > Testudines > Trionychidae > Pelodiscus > Pelodiscus sinensis. The sequence continues at coordinate 4,492,010 of NW_027465931.1, forward strand.
CGCCTCCGGGCAGCTCCCAGGCAACGGCCAGTGGGGCAGAGCCGCGAGCCCTTTCAATTGCTTCCGTTTCCAGGGCTTGCGCCTGCGGGTGACTGCCAGGCAATGCAGCCCCCAGCAGGCGAGCCCTTTCAATAGAAGCAGTTGAAAGGGCTCGAGTCTCTGGCTTCCTAACAACTTAAAAGGGCTCGCAGCTCCCCCAGCCTCTAATAAGTGCTTTTGCCCACCCTTGATCTAGCAGAACCTGGCATCAGCATGGATGCATGTCTTTTGGTATGGTGGTTGAAGCATGAAGGGAGACATGAATCTTCAGCAGATCTGGTATGCAAATATCTTGCAATGCTGGCTATAACAGTGCCATTCAAATGCCCCTTCTCACTTTCAGATGGTATTGTAAAGAAGCAGTGAGAAGCATTATCTCCTGCAAATTGAACGTTTTACACTGTTTTATTTTTGAATGCAGTTATTTTTTGTACCTAGTGCTACATTTGTAAGTTCAACTTTCATAATAAGGATGTTGCACTGTAGTACTTGTATTAGGTGACCTGAAAAATACTATTTCTTTTGTTTTTTTTAAATGCAAATATTTGTAATAAAAATAAAGTGAATTTATATTCTGTGTGCTAATTGAAATCAAAATATAGGGTAAGGTCAAAAACATCCAAAATATTTATCATTGTTTAACAGTACAATTAATTGCAATTTTTTAAACTATGCAATTAATCATGATAAATTTTTTAATCATGAGACAGCCCTAATAATTATCAGTCTTACAGAGGAGTTGTAAGGCAGAGGCCTGGTTTACACTACACTGTTAGGTCAACGTAAGCTGCTTTGCATCCATCTTTTTACATACCTTTCTACACTTAAGTTTATCTCCTACAGATGTACATGCCCCTTGTGGCAACCCAATAACACCACTTCCCCAAGTGGCATTGAGCCATGGTAGATGTACCAAGGTTGATGCAGTGCAAGTGTAGACACTGTTATCTATGTCAATTTAGCCTAACAGTTCTCTAGCAGCTGTCCCACAATGTCTGACACTGACCACTCTGGTCACAATTGTAGCCTGATCTATAGAGTATTTATTAATTATTTTATTATGTTGATTACTTAAGAACTCCCAGTTATCACTTTGAGGATTGGCAGGCTCTTGTCCCAAGTTCAGGCCCAATGTTGTTAAAATTACTCTATAGCTGAGAGCCCCAACGTACAATGTTGCAACACTCGCATTATAGGGACTTTTTCCTATTTACAATCACTTATTAATACATTTAGCAAAGTCACAAATGTTCCAAGTCAGCTAGAGTGAGAATACAGGATGTACACCTGAAGATTTGTATACTCTCACCATAGAACAACCTGAAATGTTAGCTATCATCTTCACCATCACCTTCCCCCTCACCACCAGTAGCCAGCATTTTGGCACTTCCCAGGGGCTATATGTCTCTCTCCTACTGCCCACAGGCTGCAATACAACTTTTACAATACCCATACCATGCCATCCTTACTTCTGTGTTGCTGTTGGTGGTGGCTCTGCCTTCAGTGCTGGGCTACCAGCCAGCAGCAGCCACTCTCCAGCTGCCCAGCTCTGAAGGTAGTGCTGCTGCTAGCAGCAGTGCAGAAGTAAGGGAAGCAGAACTGCAACTGCCCCACAACAACCTTGAGACCCCTCCCACGACTCCTTTTTAGGTCAGGGCCCCTACAATTACAATACCATGAAAGTTCAGATTTAAATAGCTGAAATAATGAAATTTATTATTTTTAAAATCCTATGATAGTGAAATTGACCAAAATGGACCATGAATTTGGTAGGGCCATAATTATAAGTTTCGCCACATTTTTCCTTGTCATCCTCATTAATTATCAAAATACCTGTAGTGAACCCATGACATCTAGAATTGTTCTCAATACAACAGACTATGATTTCCCAATCTTGGGCTTATTACTTCACTACAAGCAAACTGTTGGTAGTTAATTTATAGATTTATAAAAAGGGCTCTAGAGGTGATCCTGGCCATTACAGACCGGTAAGTCTAATGTCAGTACTAGGCAAATTAGTTGAAATTATAGTTAAGAATAGAATTGTCAGACACAGATTAATATAATTTGTTGGGGGAAGTCAACATGGTTTCTGTAAAGGGAAATCATGCCTTACTAGTCTACTAGGGTATGTCTACACTACCACCCTAGTTCGAACTAGGGTGGTAATGTAGGCAACCGGAGTTGCAAATGAAGCCTGGGATTTGAATTTCCCAGGCTTCATTTGCATAAAGCCAGGCGCCGCCATTTTTAAATGTCCGCTAGTGCAGGAAGCCTAGTCCGAACTACCTAGTCCATGCCGCGTGTAGCCGCGCGGCACGGAGTCCGCACTAGCGGACATTTAAAAATGGCGGCGCCCGGCAATATGCAAATGAAGCCCGGGAAATTCAAATCCCGGGCTTCATTTGCAACTCCGGTTGCCTACATTACCACCCTAGTTCGAACTAGGGTGGCAGTGTAGACATACCCCTACAGTTCTTTGAGTGGGTCAACGAGCATGTGGACAAGGGGGATCCAGTGGATGTAGTATACTTATTAGACTTCCAGAAAGCCTTTGAGAAGGTCCCTCAACAGAGGCTCTTAAGTAAAGTAAGTTGTCATGGGATAAGAGGGAAGATCCTTTCGTGGATTGAGAACTGGTTAAAAGACAGGAAACAAAGGGTAGGAATAAATGGTAAGGTTTCCGAGCGGAGAGAGGTGACTCATGGGGTCCCCCAAGGGTCGGTCCTAGGACCAATCCTATTCAACTTATTTACAGATGATCTAGAGAAAGGGGTAAACAGTGAGGTGGCAAAATTTGCAGATAATACCAAACTGCTCAAGGTAGTTAAGACCAAAGCAGACTGTGAAGAGCTTCAAAAAGATCTCACCAAACTAGGTGATTGGGCAATAAAACAGCAAATGAATTTTAATGTTGATAAAAGCAAAGTAATGCACATTGGAAAAAATAATCCCAACTATATACACAAAATGATGGGGACTAATTTAGCTATAACCACTTGAGAGAGATCTTGGAATCATTGTGGATAGTTCTCTGAAAACGTCCACTCATTGGGTACGACTAGACTACATGGCTCCATCGATGGAGTCATGTAAACTAGTTTACCCGGCATAGTCAATGAAGCGGGGATTTAAATAATCCCCGCTTCATTAAAATAAAAACGGTCGCCATGCTGTGCTGACGATCAGCTGACCCGGCACAGCGCAGCAGTCTAGTCGCGGCGCGGTCGACAAGGGAAGACTTTGTCGACTGCTCCGGTAAACCTCATTTCATGAGGCATACCGGAGCGGTCGACAAAGGCTTCCCTTGTCGACCGCACCGCGTCTAGACTACCGCGCTGTGCCAGATGAGCTGATTTTTATCAGCGGCCATTTTTATTTTAATGAAGCGGGGATTATTTAAATCCCCGCTTCATTGACTATGCCGGGTAAACTAGTTTACATGACTCCATCGATGGAGCCATGTAGTCTAGACGTACCCGAGGTGCAGCAGCAGTCAAAAAAGCAAGCAGACTGTTAGGAATAATTAAAAAAGGGTTAGAGACTAAGACAGAATGTGACGGGGTGGAGCAACCCCGTCACCAGCCGCGGGCGGAAGGATCGTCCGCGGCTGCAGAAGCCGCAGGTTCGGCGCCAGCGGCCCAGGGCAACCCACCTGCGGACTACCCCTGGGAGGGGTGGGGGACGGGGAAGACTGCGGCTGGCTGGCCCGAGGGCGGGGAAGACGGCGCGCAGCGGCGCCCGGGGATGATGTCATCTGACGTCACCGGCGCGCCGGTCAAAATGACCGCCGAGCACCCGGAAGTGGTGAAAAGCGGCCGAGGGGAGGATAAAAGGGGCCAGACAGGCCAGGGAAGGGGAGGAGGAAAGCAGGAGGGGAACGGAGGAGCAGGTACCGGGGGTGGGGAGGAACCAGGGAGCTGGGACCCCGGGCTGCTTACGCCGAGGTGGAAGGGGGAGAGTTAAGCACGGCGCCGGCGGGGTCGCGAGGCCCAGGGAGGGTCGCGGAGCCCGTGAGCAGGCGAGTTTAGGGGCAAGCCCCCACCTGCTTCCACTGGGAGCCAAGCTCCCAGTGTTAGGGCCCTGGGCCGGGGTCCGGGAGCGAGGGAGGGCCTGGACCCCACCCTGCCGGCAGCGGCCGGCATATCACCCCAAAGCATTTTTGAACAACCAGGTCTTGACCCACGCGGGTAAGGCATGACACAGAAAATATCTTATTGCCTCTGCATAAAGCCATGGTGCACCCACATCTGGAATACTGCGTACAGATGTGGTCGCCTCATCTCAAAAAAGATCTATTGGCATTGGAAAAGGTTCTGAAGAGGGCAACACAAATGATTAGGGGTTTGGAACGGCTGCTATATGAAGATAGATGAAAAAGACTGGGACTTTTCAGCTTAGAAAAGAGGAAACTAAGGGGGGGGGGTATGCTAGAGGTCTATAAAATCACAAGTAAGTATGATTATGGAGTAAGGAAAAGTTATTTACTTGTTCCCATAACATAAGAACTAGGGGCCACCAAATGAAATTAATTGGTAGCAGGTTTAAAACAAACAAAAGGAAGTTGTTCTTCATGAAGTGCACAGTCAGCCTGTGGAACTCCTTGCCAGATGAGGTTATGAGGACCAGGACTTTAACGGCGTTGAAGAAAGAACTAGATAAATTCATGGAGGTTAAGTCCATCAATACTTGTTAGTCAAAATGGGTAGGAATGGTGTACCTAGCCTCTTTTTGTCAGGAGCTGGATATGGACGACAGGAGAGGAATCACCTGATTACCTGTTTCTGTTCACTCCCTCTGGGGCTTTTAAGTGGACTTCTCCCAGCACCGGCTCCTGTTCCCCTGCCGCCTCTGATACAGCGACTAGTCGAATAGTGACTCAACTACCCGATAAGCCTATGCTTATCGGGTAGTTGACTAGTCACTTACATCCCTAGTGTTAACACAATTTGTGACCCCACAACAGCCAAATTGGTTACAATGGGCAAAACACCCTTGTAACAGTTATGTAGCAGGCCTAAGCACTGAGTGAACTGTATTTACATGCACACACCCATAATCTCATTCTTTAAACTGAGAGAAGCAGGAGGTGGAGCTGGAACAGGGTCAGACATTGGAGCTAGAACAGGGTCAGGCACAGGCAGTGGGGCAGGGGCTGGCATGGGAGGAGGGATAGGACCAGGAGCTGGGACTGGGGCAGGAGCAGCAGCAGGAGTGGGAGCTGGCTCTGGGCGGGCGAGGAGAGACTGCATGGTTGCGCACATGGTGCGGCCCTGCTACAGAAACTCCCTCTAGGTCTCTCTCTGCCACTGCATGTCCTCCTGGAGCCTCTGGTCTAGCATCTCATGCAGAGCCCGGAGCATGGAGATGTGCTCCCGCAGGAGTTCTTCCTGTGTTCTCCAGTGCCTGTGGGTCCCCCAGTGTCAGGTGGCTGCCTCAGGTGGTGTCGCCCACCCCCCGTCACAGCTGGTTTGGCTGAGGAGAATAAAGAGAGACAGTCAGTCATCCCTGGAGACACTGTCCCTGAAGCCTTGCCCTCATCTGTGTGCCGAGACTGACAGTTCCCGAGTTAGAAGAAGGTGATGTCCTGGGAGCAAGGCTATGCGGGGACTGGACAGCGGGCCCTTTCTTACAGGGGCCCAGACATCCCCGGGGGACCAAGCTTCCCCCCTCCCCCACATGTCCTGGGGACAAGCAGGCATGGGAAGTTTCCAGCCACATCGGGATCCTGTGGGTAGGAGGGGCACCTCAGGCCAGCTGGGCTTGCCTCAGTGCCACTCACATGCTGGGTCCAGCAGTGGTGGCATCCCAAGGGGAGCAGGCTTGTATCCCTGGCCGCTGGGTGAGAGGGGGTCAGGGTGGGGGGGGAGAGGTGTGTGCACAGCGATTCTCCTGCGCTTGGCAGCGCTGTCCCCAGGAGCCAGTGCTGCCTCAAGCGTGAAGGCATGGCCATGTGCCGTGTGCGGAACTCCTGAGTGTGTGTCCTTGTCCCCAGCCTCCTTCTAGTGGTGGGAGGGTGTCCCCTCTGGTGTCTGAAGTGTGTCTGGCCTCCCCAGATCCTGAGAGCAGGAGCCCAGGGGTGCTCTGATGCAGCCTCCTGGGGTTGTGTGGCCCAGACTGGCTCTGCACGTGCGTCCACATGCACTGACTGTAGCACAATTCCCCAGGCCGAGAAGACTGAGCGAGGAGCACCCACCAGCCCCTCGCTGCCCAACACCTCCACCCTGTCTGTGTGAGAAAACTAAGGTCGCTCACCCTCTCTGGACTTGAAGAATGCCTGGGACACATCCAGGCCTTGGGGTACCAGGTCCAACCAGTGACATTCCTAGCTGCATTGGGGTCCTCCTCCTCCTCCATATCACCAGCTCTGGCCCCTGGGTGGGTGACGACGGGTGTCTCCAGCCCCAGGTCAACCACCAGGGGTGGGGAAGGGGCTGCACCGCCCCCCAGGATGTGGTGCAGGTCCTCAAAATAGGGGCAGGAGTGTGGTTCTGCCCCAGAGCGTGAGCTACACTCCCTTGCCCTGGCGTAGGCCTGGCGGAGCTCCTTCACTTTCATCTGGATCTGCTCCTTTGTGACCAGGCTATCAGCCATGCAGCCATAGATTTTGGCATTGTGCTGTCTGGAACGGAGATCCTGGAGGTTTTTCTCCTTTCCCCAAACCTCAATGAGGGTGTGTGACAGGGCGTCTCCGCCCCGCACCTTCCCCGCTGCTGGTGAAGCGCTGGGCAGTTGCCGCGGCAGGGAGGCTCGGCCATGAGCGGCCTGCTCCCACGCCACTCGGATGTCGCCCCGGGCTGACGTCAGGAGGGGTGACGTCAGGGATGCCCCGGGGCGGGTGGAGGGAGCGAGGAAAGGCCCTGCCTCCAAGGAAGGAGGAGGGGTGCGTGGCGTCCTGGACCAGGGACGTCATGCCGCAGCACCGGCATTGGGCGGGGCCGGGGCAAGCCGCCGGCACGGCCCCCACCGGGGATAGGGCGAACGGGGCGGCATCAGCCCTTAAAAATCATGCGGCAGCCCAGAAAGAGGAGAAAGGTCCGAGCCCTGGGAAAAGGGGCCAGCTGTGGCCAGGAACTGTCGCTCCCCCTCCAGCAATCCTGTACGCAAAGGGGAAGGTGAGCTCCGTGGAAGAGGGGGCTTTCGAGGAGAAGGGAAGTAGCCCAGGGCGGAACCCAGTGTGGCTGGCGGGTTGGTGCGTTTCAGCGGCTCGCCCCACCAACCGGAACGGATCCTCCATTGATCCGAGTCCTTAGGGCCCTGGGCTGGGGCCCGTGAGTGAGGGCGGGTCCGGGCCCCCCCTTCTCCCTCCACAGTGTCCCTCGTTGCCGTAACGAGGGTGTCGTGGCGGTGACACGAGTGAGGAGGCGAAGGCCGAGGCTGGTTCGAGGCGGGTGTAGTGTGGTGTGCCGGTGAGGCGCACCCGAGACGGTCTGTAGTTGGCCCGGCAATGGGCTAAAGAGTGAAGACAGTCAGTTGGGGCACTGAGGCACGGTGGGGGGGAGGCGGTCACATGGGGCGCCTCCCGACAGGGTGTCATAATCAGGAGTGCTGACCAGCACCTGGTGACTAAAGGGTTAACTATGTCTCCTGTACCTAGCCAGGTATCGGGTGGTCAACCAATAACAATGTAGGTAGGAATTTCAAACTGGAAGAGGGTTTTTTTGTCTCTCTTCTGTGTTTGAGATTTAGAGCAGTTTCTTCCAAGACTGAGGGAGATGGGAGACACTCCTCTCTCCAAGGACAGACTTCTTACAAGGTGTAAGTAGGGAAAAGTTTAGATAGTCCGTCAGGATTTGTTGTTTTCCTGGTTTGGGGATTTGGAAATAATGTCTGAGCTTGTTAAGTGGTTTTTTTTGTCTTTGTAACTGAGTTTTAGCCCAAGGGGTTTCCCCTGAGTATCTATATCAATTGGTGGCTCTTTGCATCTAGCCACTTTACTATGCTTGCAACTGTAGTATTGTTTTGATAAAGGATTACTTTCTTTTCTAATTAACTTAATTGGTTGATTGGTGTGTCCTTAGGACTCAGTGCCTAGTTACAAGGGCAGAGTCCCTAGTTGTCTGTGGATTCTCTTTGGTTTTCCCAACTCCAAGCAAAACGGAGGTTGGGGCAGAGGGGAGAGCTTTACCTTAGGGAGGGGATTCCCAAGTGATCTCTTCCCTGATTTTTCTTGGAATCACTTGGGTGGTGGCAGCGGATTCCCCAAAATCTGGGTATTAGGATGGGCGGGGGGGGGGGGGGGGGGGGGGAGTTTTTGTACCAAAGCCTGTAGAGGCAAGGTTTTGGAGCACTCTTGCAGGCCCCCACTTCTGCATTTGTCGTGCCAGAGTGGGGAACAGCCTTGACAGAGGGCCAGGATCTCCTCCCCAGACCAGGATGGCGTGTGCCTCTTTCGCCACCTGGCAGGCTCCTGGGAGCCATCAGACTGCTCCCTTGGAGCAGAGGAGGGCTCTTGGGGGGCTCAAGGGTCAGTCATGCTGTCCCGATTATGTGCTGTGGCAGCATCAGTGTGGCCGGAGGCTGTCAGGCCCAGCTTCCTGCCACAAGCCCTTTCCCCTGTGTCTGCTGCTTTAAGGGCTGCAGGGAAAGGGGAACTATGGAGTCCTGAGGAGTGTGGATGGAGTGGCCAGCAGGGCACCTGTGGGATTTCCTGGAGGCCCCTTATTTTGAAATAACTCCCTTCATCGTGTCCACACACGCCCTCTTCCGAAATAGCTATTTTGAAATGGGCGTTATTCCTTGTGGAATGAGGTTTACAGAAGTAGAAACAAAAGTTGTTTCAACTTTTGTTTCTACTTCTGTAAACCTCATTCCACAAGGAATAACGCCCATTTCAAAATAGCTATTTCGGAAGAGGGCGTGTGTGGACACGATGAAGGGAGTTATTTCAAAATAAGGGGCCTCCAGGAAATCCCACAGGTGCCCTGCTGGCCACTCCATCCACACTCCTCAGGACTCCATAGTTCCCCTTTCCCTGCAGCCCTTAAAGCAGCAGACACAGGGGAAAGGGCTTGTGGCAGGAAGCTGGGCCTGACAGCCTCCGGCCACACTGATGCTGCCACAGCACATAATCGGGACAGCATGACTGACCCTTGAGCCCCCCAAGAGCCCTCCTCTGCTCCAAGGGAGCAGTCTGATGGCTCCCAGGAGCCTGCCAGGTGGCGAAAGAGGCACACGCCATCCTGGTCTGGGGAGGAGATCCTGGCCCTCTGTCAAGGCTGTTCCCCACTCTGGCACGACAAATGCAGAAGTGGGGGCCTGCAAGAGTGCTCCAAAACCTTGCCTCTACAGGCTTTGGTACAAAAACTCCCCCCCCCCCCCCCCCGCCCATCCTAATACCCAGATTTTGGGGAATCCGCTGCCACCACCCAAGTGATTCCAAGAAAAATCAGGGAAGAGATCACTTGGGAATCCCCTCCCTAAGGTAAAGCTCTCCCCTCTGCCCCAACCTCCGTTTTGCTTGGAGTTGGGAAAACCAAAGAGAATCCACAGACAACTAGGGACTCTGCCCTTGTAACTAGGCACTGAGTCCTAAGGACACACCAATCAACCAATTAAGTTAATTAGAAAAGAAAGTAATCCTTTATCAAAACAATACTACAGTTGCAAGCATAGTAAAGTGGCTAGATGCAAAGAGCCACCAATTGATATAGATACTCAGGGGAAACCCCTTGGGCTAAAACTCAGTTACAAAGACAAAAAAAACCACTTAACAAGCTCAGACATTATTTCCAAATCCCCAAACCAGGAAAACAACAAATCCTGACGGACTATCTAAACTTTTCCCTACTTACACCTTGTAAGAAGTCTGTCCTTGGAGAGAGGAGTGTCTCCCATCTCCCTCAGTCTTGGAAGAAACTGCTCTAAATCTCAAACACAGAAGAGAGACAAAAAAACCCTCTTCCAGTTTGAAATTCCTACCTACATTGTTATTGGTTGACCACCCGATACCTGGCTAGGTACAGGAGACATAGTTAACCCTTTAGTCACCAGGTGCTGGTCAGCACTCCTGATTATGACACCCTGTCGGGAGGCGCCCCATGTGACCGCCTCCCCCCCACCGTGCCTCAGTGCCCCAACTGACTGTCTTCACTCTTTAGCCCATTGCCGGGCCAACTACAGACCGTCTCGGGTGCGCCTCACCGGCACACCACACTACACCCGCCTCGAACCAGCCTCGGCCTTCGCCTCCTCACTCGTGTCACCGCCACGACACCCTCGTTACGGCAACGAGGGACACTGTGGAGGGAGAAGGGGGGGCCCGGACCCGCCCTCACTCACGGGCCCCAGCCCAGGGCCCTAAGGACTCGGATCAATGGAGGATCCGTTCCGGTTGGTGGGGCGAGCCGCTGAAACGCACCAACCCGCCAGCCACACTGGGTTCCGCCCTGGGCTACTTCCCTTCTCCTCGAAAGCCCCCTCTTCCACGGAGCTCACCTTCCCCTTTGCGTACAGGATTGCTGGAGGGGGAGCGACAGTTCCTGGCCACAGCTGGCCCCTTTTCCCAGGGCTCGGACCTTTCTCCTCTTTCTGGGCTGCCGCATGATTTTTAAGGGCTGATGCCGCCCCGTTCGCCCTATCCCCGGTGGGGGCCGTGCCGGCGGCTTGCCCCGGCCCCGCCCAATGCCGGTGCTGCGGCATGACGTCCCTGGTCCAGGACGCCACGCACCCCTCCTCCTTCCTTGGAGGCAGGGCCTTTCCTCGCTCCCTCCACCCGCCCCGGGGCATCCCTGACGTCACCCCTCCTGACGTCAGCCCGGGGCGACATCCGAGTGGCGTGGGAGCAGGCCGCTCATGGCCGAGCCTCCCTGCCGCGGCAACTGCCCAGCGCTTCACCAGCAGCGGGGAAGGTGCGGGGCGGAGACGCCCTGTCACACACCCTCATTGAGGTTTGGGGAAAGGAGAAAAACCTCCAGGATCTCCGTTCCAGACAGCACAATGCCAAAATCTATGGCTGCATGGCTGATAGCCTGGTCACAAAGGAGCAGATCCAGATGAAAGTGAAGGAGCTCCGCCAGGCCTACGCCAGGGCAAGGGAGTGTAGCTCACGCTCTGGGGCAGAACCACACTCCTGCCCCTATTTTGAGGACCTGCACCACATCCTGGGGGGCGGTGCAGCCCCTTCCCCACCCCTGGTGGTTGACCTGGGGCTGGAGACACCCGTCGTCACCCACCCAGGGGCCAGAGCTGGTGATATGGAGGAGGAGGAGGACCCCAATGCAGCTAGGAATGTCACTGGTTGGACCTGGTACCCCAAGGCCTGGATGTGTCCCAGGCATTCTTCAAGTCCAGAGAGGGTGAGCGACCTTAGTTTTCTCACACAGACAGGGTGGAGGTGTTGGGCAGCGAGGGGCTGGTGGGTGCTCCTCGCTCAGTCTTCTCGGCCTGGGGAATTGTGCTACAGTCAGTGCATGTGGACGCACGTGCAGAGCCAGTCTGGGCCACACAACCCCAGGAGGCTGCATCAGAGCACCCCTGGGCTCCTGCTCTCAGGATCTGGGGAGGCCAGACACACTTCAGACACCAGAGGGGACACCCTCCCACCACTAGAAGGAGGCTGGGGACAAGGACACACACTCAGGAGTTCCGCACACGGCACATGGCCATGCCTTCACGCTTGAGGCAGCACTGGCTCCTGGGGACAGCGCTGCCAAGCGCAGGAGAATCGCTGTGCACACACCTCTCCCCCCCCACCCTGACCCCCTCTCACCCAGCGGCCAGGGATACAAGCCTGCTCCCCTTGGGATGCCACCACTGCTGGACCCAGCATGTGAGTGGCACTGAGGCAAGCCCAGCTGGCCTGAGGTGCCCCTCCTACCCACAGGATCCCGATGTGGCTGGAAACTTCCCATGCCTGCTTGTCCCCAGGACATGTGGGGGAGGGGGGAAGCTTGGTCCCCCGGGGATGTCTGGGCCCCTGTAAGAAAGGGCCCGCTGTCCAGTCCCCGCATAGCCTTGCTCCCAGGACATCACCTTCTTCTAACTCGGGAACTGTCAGTCTCGGCACACAGATGAGGGCAAGGCTTCAGGGACAGTGTCTCCAGGGATGACTGACTGTCTCTCTTTATTCTCCTCAGCCAAACCAGCTGTGACGGGGGGTGGGCGACACCACCTGAGGCAGCCACCTGACACTGGGGGACCCACAGGCACTGGAGAACACAGGAAGAACTCCTGCGGGAGCACATCTCCATGCTCCGGGCTCTGCATGAGATGCTAGACCAGAGGCTCCAGGAGGACATGCAGTGGCAGAGAGAGACCTAGAGGGAGTTTCTGTAGCAGGGCCGCACCATGTGCGCAACCATGCAGTCTCTCCTCGCCCGCCCAGAGCCAGCTCCCACTCCTGCTGCTGCTCCTGCCCCAGTCCCAGCTCCTGGTCCTATCCCTCCTCCCATGCCAGCCCCTGCCCCACTGCCTGTGCCTGACCCTGTTCTAGCTCCAATGTCTGACCCTGTTCCAGCTCCACCTCCTGCTTCTCTCAGTTTAAAGAATGAGATTATGGGTGTGTGCATGTAAATACAGTTCACTCAGTGCTTAGGCCTGCTACATAACTGTTACAAGGGTGTTTTGCCCATTGTAACCAATTTGGCTGTTGTGGGGTCACAAATTGTGTTAACACTAGGGATGTAAGTGACTAGTCAACTACCCGATAAGCATAGGCTTATCGGGTAGTTGAGTCACTATTCGACTAGTCGCTGTATCAGAGGCGGCAGGGGAACAGGAGCCGGTGCTGGGAGAAGTCCACTTAAAAGCCCCAGAGGGAGTGAACAGAAACAGGTAATCAGGTGATTCCTCTCCTGTCGTCCATATCCAGCTCCTGACAAAAAGAGGCTAGGTACACCATTCCTACCCATTTTGACTAACAAGTATTGATGGACTTAACCTCCATGAATTTATCTAGTTCTTTCTTCAACGCCGTTAAAGTCCTGGTCCTCATAACCTCATCTGGCAAGGAGTTCCACAGGCTGACTGTGCACTTCATGAAGAACAACTTCCTTTTGTTTGTTTTAAACCTGCTACCAATTAATTTCATTTGGTGGCCCCTAGTTCTTATGTTATGGGAACAAGTAAATAACTTTTCCTTACTCCATAATCATACTTACTTGTGATTTTATAGACCTCTAGCATACCCCCCCCCCTTAGTTTCCTCTTTTCTAAGCTGAAAAGTCCCAGTCTTTTTCATCTATCTTCATATAGCAGCCGTTCCAAACCCCTAATCATTTGTGTTGCCCTCTTCAGAACCTTTTCCAATGCCAATAGATCTTTTTTGAGATGAGGCGACCACATCTGTACGCAGTATTCCAGATGTGGGTGCACCATGGCTTTATGCAGAGGCAATAAGATATTTTCTGTGTCATGCCTTACCCGCGTGGGTCAAGACCTGGTTGTTCAAAAATGCTTTGGGGTGATATGCCGGCCGCTGCCGGCAGGGTGGGGTCCAGGCCCTCCCTCGCTCCCGGACCCCGGCCCAGGGCCCTAACACTGGGAGCTTGGCTCCCAGTGGAAGCAGGTGGGGGCTTGCCCCTAAACTCGCCTGCTCACGGGCTCCGCGACCCTCCCTGGGCCTCGCGACCCCGCCGGCGCCGTGCTTAACTCTCCCCCTTCCACCTCGGCGTAAGCAGCCCGGGGTCCCAGCTCCCTGGTTCCTCCCCACCCCCGGTACCTGCTCCTCCGTTCCCCTCCTGCTTTCCTCCTCCCCTTCCCTGGCCTGTCTGGCCCCTTTTATCCTCCCCTCGGCCGCTTTTCACCACTTCCGGGTGCTCGGCGGTCATTTTGACCGGCGCGCCGGTGACGTCAGATGACATCATCCCCGGGCGCCGCTGCGCGCCGTCTTCCCCGCCCTCGGGCCAGCCAGCCGCAGTCTTCCCCGTCCCCCACCCCTCCCAGGGGTAGTCCGCAGGTGGGTTGCCCTGGGCCG